>NW_019268539.1:1971551-1973309 GCF_002738365.1 Cucurbita moschata
TTTTTTTTTTTTTTTTTTTTTTTTTTTTTTGTTTTCCAGTGAAAAATTAATTAAAATTTGCGTGGCTGTTGAAATAATTTTTATGTTTTGTAACTTAAATGTAAAAATGATTTCACATATTTTGTTGATATTTTTATAGTTTTTTTTTTAAATGTTATTGTAAATATGATATAATATATATTTTTTTAAATGCTATTGTAATATGATATAATATTTTTATAATTATTTAAATAATTATTATTCTTACGAGTGGTTATGATTAGGTGACAGCATCATCGTGGCTGAATGATTTACGAGATCAGGTAGAGCGTACCAGGGTCCTCAGTGTTGTCTACCGCTCTGCGAGTGCTCTGGGCTCACGCCTTCCATCCATAGCTACTGCCAAAGCTAAAGTCGCCGGCGCCGGCGCCCTTCTCCGCCCAGTCTCTACCACCACCCAGGTTTCTCCATTCTTCTTTCTTCTTTCTTCTTTCTTCATCAAGAACTAAATAATAATAATAATAAATAAATAAAAGGAACAAATCTGTTATTAGTTGTTTGATTTGGCATTGACGTTGTTTTTTAGACTGCCGTGAAAAGCGCGGTTGTGAGAACTCGCTCCTCTCTGGCTTCCTGGTCTTGCATGGGCGCCCGCAGAAGAAACGGAGGCCTTTTACCCAATCCCACAGAGGAGTTGCCTGAAGCCCCTCTGAGAACTGAAAGAAAACACGAATCACTCATTGCTGATGATGAAGTTACAACTAATAACACAATTCTAAAGAAAAAGAAGCTAGAGTCTGGCTCTAGCTCTTTGGGTGATGATGATAGTTCAGATCACGACACCGATGACGAGCGGCACCACCTAATCAACGAAGATAAAACCGTTGCCTCCTCAACCGATGTTGACGACATCACCGATGGTGAGTTGTGGTACGAACTGGAGAAGGAACTGCAGCGACAGGAGAAAAAGACCAAGACCACCACCGACGTTATTACTCGAGAAGCCAATGTGGCTGCAGTAGCCAAAGAAATTGTAGAAGAAGAGGAGAGTATGCTTACCGAAGTCGAGGGGAGCAGTGAAAAGCCATTGTCTTCTCTCGACGCTTCAGAAAACATTCGGTTCTATCCTCCTGGAAAAACCATGCATATTGTTTCGGTCCCCTCATCGGATTCTGATAATAGTTTCGTTCATGACAATGAGATTGTGCAGGAAAGAGTTGGCATATACGAGACGCCAAGAGGATTGTACGGTAAGCTGCGTCTCTCTAGAACAATGATAAATGATCATTACATGCCAATGTACAAAAAGATGATAGAATTGTTGATCAACCAACTTGAAAGAGATGTATCAAGCAGCAATTACGAAATGTAAATAAATAATTTCATAAAGTGGTTTGCTTGAATCTCTATGATATAAACGAGAAGATAAAAATGTTAACAGTATTGATGTATCTGATCCTCTCAAGTAATTTCTTAGATAATTATTACATTAAAATCTTGTTTTGATCCTTTTTAAGTTTTCAAAAACATTTCACGTAGAGATTCGATAGAATAAGATCATTGTAAACAACAGTTTTTTTTTTCTTTTCCTTTATTTTTCCTATCGTTTTATAAAACAAATCTCTAAAAATTATTTGGGAAATAATGTTTTGCATAAAACTTTTTTAGTTTTTTTTTTTTTAAAAAAAAAAAATCCGTTTCCAAATCATCATTACTACTAGTCCATAATGCATAGCAGCAATTATTAATAATTAAAAAAAAAAAAAAAAAAAAAAAAAA
>NW_019268539.1:1973729-1985764 GCF_002738365.1 Cucurbita moschata
GGGAAAAAAAAAAAAAAAAAAAAAAAAAAGAAACCTTTACCTTGTTACTTTCCGAACCCAAAATGAGGCTGGCAGGCTTCAAGTAATCTTCATGGCAGCACTTGGCAGAACAGAAGGTTCGTATCTAATCTCCCCTAATATATGAAAAGGGCATCCGAGTAACTACACCAGTAAACCATAACTTTGAAAGTGGTTTTCTCCAACCCCACCACACTGAAAAGCGACTAATAAATAATGTCCACATGATAGGTAAATAAATGTGGAGGTACAGCAAAAAGATAATAAGGGCAAATATATATCGGTTTAGTTTGGTTAGGTTATAAATCAATCCATCATCAGTTAAAATAAAAAATTGAATTATAAATTTGACCGAAGTTTTATCAAATCATATGAAATCTTAACTTTTTTCAAACCATATACTAAATTCTAACCTTTTCCAAAAGGTTGGTACCATATTTGTAATAAAATAAAATAAAATAAAATAAACAAAATCACCCAAATTTGTAGAAGACCAGAACAAACCAAATTAACGACTCTTGTGAACCAGTTATAAGTTATAACCAAACTGCTTGGTTTTCTAGGCTTCCGGCTTATTAGGCCTAATTCTAAAAAAACCTAATTTGAATCAAATATGATGAGGATTATTGGGAGTCTAACCTTGGTTGATTGAGTGGAAGATCCTAGGTTTATAAATGAGGAATACTAACACTATTGGTATGAAGCTTTTTGGGGAAGTCCAAATCAAAGTCATGAAAGCTTAAGCTCAAAGTGGACAATATCATTACCATTATGGAGAGTCATGATTCCTAACAATTTCAAATAAACATTCGCATTCGATTTTTTTTTTTTTTAAGAAAAAACAACATATTCATGCTAAATTAAAGGGATATTATAATATAATAAAATTTTCTATTCCATTAGGCTTATTCCAATTTTATAACACATGAATAAAAAATCGAACAAAAAAATGGATATGGCGAAAAAAACCTACCCCCCGATCCAAACCAATAATTTGGTTTTTTATTTGTTTTCTATTCTTTTATTATTTGTTATTTTCTTGTGGGTTTTTTTTTTTTTTTTTTCAGTTTTATGTACACCAAACACAAGAACATACATGGATTGGCAAGGTTCTAGGCTCGGACCATAGCAAAAATGAATTCTTTAGCTTAATACTAAGTTCATGGATGGTTTGGATTCATTAAAGTTCTTAACAATGGCTAAAAGATATAAATTATTGCTTACAAACCCAACATAAAAACAATATGTTAAGATTGTACCTCTCCAGGCTTCCAAGGATCAATAAGCCTCCTCTGCAGTTATTTTGTTGTGGAATATCAACCGCCATATCGGAACTTGAGGGATTCTGGAGGCTCCTCTTCCATAATGCCTGAACCACTAGAGGCTAAGTATTCACGGATGGTTGTACTACGATCTCCAAGGAAAGTGTGATCCAGAAAGTTGTTATAAGCTGTTTCACCCAGGTTTTTTGCAGCTAAAATACTACGAAAATATCAGTTTAGGTGGAGAAGTTGATATGAACAAATTACGAACAAAGTTATATAACAGTTGATAATGATATGTCCCAATATTTCTATCAGAATCAAAACTCTATGGATCAGACATCAAAGTAAAACAGAAACAAATTAAGAACAGTGAACTCTATATATTAAACAATTTAGCAAAAGAAACAATTTCAAACTACAACTTGTCTAATTTATTTCTAACAAGCTACAAATTAAACAGCCTCAATCAGTTATCAGGCACCCATGGAGAGTACACAATCATTGACAAGAAGATAGATTAACTAAAAAAACGAGCGTTTCAAGCTTTGATATAAACGTAGAAATTCTACCTTCACTTAATAGCATATATATCTATTCTTTTAAAGGATTTAAAATCTATAGAGAAGAGAGCAAAGTGGGATGTAAACTTGTTTTTTTGTAAGTTTACTCATAAGAGATAATTATGATCAATAGCGTAGGTTTTCTGATAAATCTAGAGCAGCATTTGAAATGCTAAACCAAAAAGATTTTGTACATATACAGTTCATAATAAACAGAAGCATGCAATGACGGTCCCAAGTTTGATAGATATAAAGTATAGCAGTGGACCTTGAACCAAATTAAACATTGCCTTAATTCTAATGTTTCATGATGAATCCTGTTGCTATTCTAGGAAAATACTTGCTTGGAATGCAGAAGGTGCACTGCAAAATTACTTACCAATGTCGAAGATAGACGCGACAAGGTAAGATATCATCTCTCCAGATCTTGTCAATATTATGACGACCATAATGCTGAAGAAAAATGTCCTCATTTCCTGATATTAGAAGATATAAGCTAGCAGTTGGTAGGAATTCTGATTTTGTAGTATCATTTCTTTTGTCTCAATTTCTAGACTTCTACTTTGACTTCCATGATCATTCATGAATAGTTTGGTATAATTGAGAAAGGATAGTTTTAAGAGTACCTTTGCATCTCACTTGGAAAAATTCCTCATCAGTTGATCGAAAACAAAGCACCTGCAATGTAACTATAAAACATCAATCATCAATTATCATGTAAAGAACAGTGATCTAAGAGTGATCCAGAAATAATAGGGACTACACAATCATCAATTATCACATACCGCTGGTTTATCATATAGCTTTCCATCTAATGTTTCAGGTAGAACCTACATCAAAAACATATTTCTCAAATAGTACCATCAAAATCGGCCTTAAAGAGTTCATCAGATATTGGACAGGAGCCAGTCACTTACAGCTAGAAATCGAAACTCAATCTCTCTCTGTATGAACGCTGGAATCTGACAATGTTAGGCAGCACAAACGAGATTAAGAACTTATTCTTCTTCACATCAAGGTTCAATTATTCTAAATGAAGTTCTGTTAATGTTACCTCAGACTTCTTAATCTCGAAAACCGTCACAATGATAGTCTCTCCTTCGCAAGGCTCCGCACACAAGCTTGAGATCTCCTGATATACAGACGTATAGCATGTCGTTAAACACTATTGCCAGATTCATTAGATTAGAAGAGAAACTAGACTTGAAAACTGAAAGGAAAATGGAAGAGGAGAAGGACAGCCATCAATTATACATGTATCTCACTTCTCTTTTCACAAAATTTCTCTGTATCCAATCAGATATACTACAAATAAAACAGTAGGCACAGAATCTCAAGAATAGAAAAACCTTGGTTTCAGGTTTAGCAATGCCACGCTCAAAGAATATAGGAGCCACATTTCCGAAAACGCGTCTGAAGCCGTTCAATCTCGCCACTCTAAAATTGATCAGTTCAGGAAAGGTACTTCGCGCACTCCGCTCTGCTTCAACAGAGAGAGAAATCAAACACACAAACCGGTCACAACATAAAATCAACCATCGTGAGTACAAAACGATCAAGTTATTATCTCAATCGTACATACCAGAGAGCAGAGAACCAAAGCCACAAACGGAAATGAAATCACCGCCGGAGAAGATGGCTTCAAAATCGGACTCATCTCGCAGTTCCTTCGGTTCTGCTTCATTCACCACGGAGTTCGACATTCCGCTGTTCAACGACGCGTTGATCGGAGATATCTCCCGGAGTTTACTTCGAAGAACCAGACTAGAGCCGGAGCAAAGAGGAGAGTGCGCACTACAGAAAGAGAAAGGCAACGCAATCTGAACCTGAAACTTGGAGCGGACTGGGATGCGAAGCGAAGCGGAGTGCCCTAGGCAGAGAGAACGATGAGCGAATTGGAGAGCGAGTCGATCAGTCATTGGCCACAAGAATCAGAAACTCAAACAATAGCGTCAGTGCTTCGTACTTGGGTAGTAGGAATTATGATTTGTGATGACTTAAATATGGTATGCAATAAAAGAAGTTAAAATTTTTTGCAAATTTCATTTTTAAAATTTTAATTTAATATCATGTTAAGAACCACGTCTCTTACGCCAGAGTTTTCATACTTTGTTTTGGTTCTATAACCAATAGAGATAGTATTCTTCGTTCATAAACCCATAATTTTAAACTAAATTAGCCAATGTGGGACTCCCTCCCAATAATTCTCTATAAGCATAGCTGAATGATAATTAACACGTACTCTTTCACTTCAAATATTTATACCCTTCATTTATGGTGTTAAAAATATATATATATATCTATTGGCAGGCCGTCCTTAATGTATATATAGAATATTTCAATTCCCACCTCCGTGTGTATTGCGTCTTTGCTTTAATTCGGGTCAACGAAGTGCCACTCGTGGTACTTCTATGCATATTTAGATTACTCAACTTCAATGCGACCAAAGATTTAGATACATAATAGGTTTTACTGGCCTATGATTCCATAATTTAAGAATTAATTTACAAATATCTAATATTTTAATGATTTTAAGTTTTTGAGGTTTATTATTTGATTCATAAAGTTTTTAATATTTATTACACCTTTGGAATCTATTGTCGTCACACTTTAATAAGTTGCTATAAATTGACTGGAATATTATACGATTAGTTTATAGAAATCACATAATTAATAATACAAATAAGGTATATAGTACTTAAATTGATGAAAAATAAGCCAACGCTTTCTTCATATTTAAATATGGCATACTTAAGTATAATAAGCATGCCTTTATTATTCAAAGTTTATATATATATATATATATATGAAAAACTCGACTTTAATTAAAGACTATAATATGATCGTAACATATATTCTAAACTTATAATAAGACCTTATATGATAAATATTCCTATCCTTACAGTGTCCAAAAGGCTAAGAAGAGAATATTTAGTCCACACAAGGAAAAGGAGTCTTATATTATACCTATATATTTAGGTCTCGATCATTTTCTGTGGGGGAAGCATTAAAAAAGAGGCAAATAGCCGACATGTCGTCTCTTGCAATGCCTCGTTTCTTTGATTTCCATGCACGAGCAGCACAGTCCACTAGTCTTTTGGCCGACATTTCCCTATTTGACGTTGAAGAAACTATATGAACCGCTTCTTGATTCGACATGACGTCCCATACCTGTGTAAAGAAACCACGAGAACAGATGTTAAAAGAAAAAGAAAAAAAAAACTTAAGAATTAGAAAAAAAAATTATGTTTTTCAAAAAATAATAATTGCCAAATATATAATTTCATACATTATGGTTTTTTTTTTCTCATTTTAATCCCAATTATTTTTAATTTTTTTACATTAAATCGCTTAGATATATAACATTTTTCAATGATAATAAATACTAAAATTAGTTAATAATAATATTATCTAACATAATATTTGAATTAGACCCAAAATTTCTAATCAACTTCTAAAATATTAAGGAAAAGAATTAGAAATCACGTTAATTCTAAATTATTTTACTATTATTTAAAAAATATTATATACTTTCAAACCAATAATATGTTGAGGATTATTGGGAGTGAAATATTGTTTCCATTGGCATGAGACTTTTGGAGAAGCCTAGAGCAAAGCCACGAGAGTTTACACTCAAAGTGGACAATAATATACCATTGTGGAAAATCGTGATTCCTAACATGGTATCAGAGCCATGATCCTAAACTTGACCATGAAATAGAATCCTCAAATATTGAACAAAGAATTGTAAGTCTCGAAGGTGTAGTCAAAAGTGACTAAAGTGTCAAACAAAGAGTGTACTTTGTTCGAGGGCTCCAAAGAAAGGAGTCGAGCCTCGATTAAGGGGAGACTATTCGAGAGCTCCATAAACCTCCGAGGAGGCTTATAGTGTACTTTGTTCGAGGAGAGGATTGTTGAGGATCATTGGAAGTGGAATATTATCTCCATTAGCATGAGACCTTTTGGGAAGCCCAAAACAAAGCCATAAGAGCTTACATTCAAAGTGGACAGTATCATACATTGTGGATTCCTAACATAATATTTTTGAATTTCCATAAACATTTCATAATTAATTTTGTTTTTAGTAGAAATACCTCAAGAATTTCATACATAAATTAAGATTTAAAATGGTGTGTCACTAACCTATAATCGATATGGTGATCTAAATTTCTTCTCTAGCTCAACGTCACACCATTTCGTATCTCAATTTTCGTGTAAAATTCTTAATAATTTCAAGTAATTTTGAAACGTTTATTAAATTGAATGATATTACCCCTAGATAATGATAGGGACTAAAAGAAAAGAAGGGAAAAAGTGAAAGTGAGAGGCGTACCCCATCGGTGGCCACAATGACGAACTGATCTCCAGAGGTAATGGTTCGGTGGCTAACATCAGGCACAGAAATGAGGCCGTACTGTTTGGTGCAGTAATCGCCGAAAGCTCTGGAAATGGCCAAACCTGGCGTGCCCGAGTTGGGGGTCCACACTCTGTAGACCCCCGGTTCGTCCTTTAAGCATACCACTCGCCCTCTCGATTGTTTTATTCTCTCAGCTTCCTCTGCAATTAACACAAACCCAAGCCGCCCACTTCTCAAATTACCATGCATATTATTATAACTAATGTATGAAAAACAAAACAAAAGCCGATCGATTATTTTAGCTAAACACATTTTCGTTGCTGGGTTTCTTCCTCATCGATTTGGCTGCAGATTCTTATGGAAATTTACGGTCTAATCACGCCATAACCCACCGCTATCACCGCTATCAGATATTGTTCTGTTTTAGCTTATTTTCTGAAGTTCTTCTCAAGATTTTAAAATGCAGTCAATTAGAGAGAAGTTTTCACACAAGGATGAATCATCACTGTCTCTAACTAATGTGTGATCTCACTACTAACATGTTTGGTTTGCATCAGGCTTTCACCGTACTAGTAAGAAGGTGTTCCCGAAAGGGGACGAAACCCATCTAAAATCCTATGTGCCGGCTTAATAGCACGTAAACAGAACACGTAGCCTAAGCGGAACTCAATATTCAACTAACCTATGGCTTGTACTAATTCTATCCAACTGTAATGACTTAAAAGAAAAACCTACGAACCAAATTCAAAATTGAAGCCAAATTCTAAAAACTGAGAAAATAGGCTCCATTTGATAAAGATTTTATTTATTATTTTTTTAAAATTTAATAATAAATTTTTGAAATTTGATAACAAAGTTAAAGGTCTGAAAGATAGAAATCATAATAAAAAAATTAAAACTAAAAATAAAACGATTATCAAATCAGGTGGTAATTTATATTTGTTCTTATTTTTAATTAGATGGGGGGTGCAGGTAGATTTGTGAATGAGGTATATAATAAAGGCAAAACAGACAAAAACAAAAGGAATTTGACAAAAGGGTCTGACCAGGCAAATTAGGTTTGAAATCAACGGAGAGTTGAACTGGTTTCAAGCAGCCGTCATCAGAAGTTACCGCCAACACAGCTCTTGAATCGCCAGCATTTGCAACCACAAGATTTCGGCCCTGAAATTCAGTTTCAGACCAAAACAAGCAAGAACAAAATCAATCAAATCCCCATAAATAAATAAAAATAGACATTAACGCAAAATCCCTTGAGAATTAATGGTTAAGAATCACGGACTAGAATATGATATTATCCTAGCTGCCTTTGATTTTTCAATCAAAAAGTCGTAGCATGTATTCCTTGCTTATAAACTCATGATCATCTTTAATTAGTCAATGCGGACTCGGTCCCTAATCAAAACTTGATATAATTAATTACCTGTTTAACCACAGTTAAAGCGGTTGTGCCACTGTAAAAGGAATCAATGCGAGGGTGTTGCTTGAGCTCCTCATCAATGGCGGCATATGATTTTAAGCAAGATTGCTTCCATATGTTGAAAGGAAAAAGGTTTTGGTCGGCTTCCATGGAAAGGTTTTGCTGCCAATTGGTCAGCAATTCAAGAGGCAGAGACTTTCTGACCTGTTTGCTAATCATGTGGCCCCAAGGACCATGTCCATCAAAGATCCCACAGAAAACTACGTCTCCTTGGCAACCATAGTCCTGTAATTAAAGCCACACCATATGCGTCAAAAGGATCAACGTGTTCTTTGGATCAAAGTTAAGAAAATTTTCAGACCCAATTAAGAGTTAGCATGAAGAAGTTAGATGATAGATCTAAATTTGTGTAAAAATAAAAAGGAAAAAACATTTTATATCCCTCAACTTTTTGTTATTTCTTTATTGAGAATCTTCTATTTCTTCTAAAAGCTACAATTATTCATTTGCTTCTGGTTAGAAGAAGACGACTCTTCGCAATGGTATGATATTGTCCACTTAATATAAAATCTCATGGCTTTGCTTTGGGATTCCCAAAAGGTCTCATACCGATGGAGAGAGTATTCCTTGATTATAAACCCGTGATCATTCCCTAAATTAGCCAATGTGGAACTTTCATCATCCAACACCTCCCCTCGAACAAAGTACGCCTCCCCTTAATCGAGGCTCGACTCCTTTTTCTTTTGGAGTCCTTTGTTCGACATTTGAGAATTTACCCATCTATTGGCACGATTAAGTTTAGGGCATGGCTCTAATACCATTTTACCCGTCTATTGGCACGACTAAGTTTAGGGCATGGCTCTGATACTATGTTAGATGAACACGACTCTCCACTGTGATATGATATTGTCCACTTTGACTTTGAGTATAAGCTTTCATGGCTTTGCTTTGGACTTCCTCAAAATGTCTCGTACCCACGGAGATAGTATTCTTTGATTATAAACCCGTGATCATTCCATAAATTAGCTGATGTGAAACTTTCATCTAATCTTCTTAAATATTAAAACGAAATTGAAAAAACAAATACAAACGTTAAGAACCCATATTTTTTCACAAAAAAAAAAAAAAAAAAGTTCTTATTTTCATAAAATAGTAAAAGAACATTGAAAAGAACTATTAGAACTTCCAATCTTTTAATCTCATATTTAATCTTATCTTGTCGAACTTAAAATAATAATTACTCAAACTAATCTTGATTAAAACGTCTTGTTAAGCCATGATCATGTATTTTATACAAACATGGATGAACATAATAGGTTCACATATTATTATTTAGGCAAGTAAAAAGGAAGAACAAGGGAATTGATGATAAGAAGAAAAGGAAAGAGAGAGAGAAAAAGGTACCTCCCAGACAACAAGGGAATCCTGATTGATTCCTTTATTTCCTCTTTTGGTGCAAACATAAGCCATATCATCGAACTTGCTGGTTTTAACACTTCCGGATAAACAAATCATGGATTTGTTCCTTTTCGCCTCTTTCGCCATTTCTCGAGCCGCTTCTTTCTCGCCGTCTTCGTTACTCTTTTTCTTTATCGACATGTTTCTGACCATTCCTTCAATTACTCCCGGAAACAGCACCATCAGTCAAGCCTCACAGTTCAAATTCAAACCCGACCTTCAAGAAGAAATATAGTTAAACCTAACATTCTTCAAACAATTCTTCATTATATATATAAAAGATTCTGCAAACAATTCTTCATTATATATACAAAAGAAAAAAAAAACGAAACAAAACAACGATTCTTCCCTCTGTTTTCGCAACTCTAGTTCTAAACTGTGAACTGAAATGTTTTCCGAAAAAAAAATCCAAACAGTCCGCAGAAATTTTAACATATCGCAAGTTTCTAAAATCTTAAAACAGACAACAGAAAAAGAAGCGAAGAATCGATTTCAGTTGAATGATTAAGCTCTGATTACTACATGTTTGGAGCTCAGGAAAAGGGGAAATCTCGAGAGGTTAATTTTCCGGGAAGATAAATCCAGAAAAGCAACCAGAAATGTCGTATCAATGAATCAAAATACTTAACCGAGCCATAAATTTTCATTTCAACTCTCTTCTCTATTTCAAGGCAAACATTGAAAAAGAAGCAAAGAATCGATTTCAGTTGAATGATTAAGATCGCATCGAAGAAGAACACGAAACTAATTAAAGCGTACCAAATCCGAAGTGCCACCGGAATCGTTCAAGTATACGGCAAGTTATATAGCTGAAGTCTGAAACAACCTCGTGAAAGTAATCGTCTCCGGCCGGAATCGGAAACTTCCCGGCGAGCGCAGATTTCTACTTGGAAACTCGAAGCCTTGCGTTCGTTGATTCTCCATCTTTACGTCTCTCCCTCACTTGTATATTCCGAAGCGATCTTTACGTGAATGTACAATTCATTACCGCGGGCCTCAAGGCGTACAGTGTTATCTTGTATGAAAGTACGATAATACCCTTCTCCTAACCCCTACATCTCTGGGGTAGTTTGGTCAATTTGAAAAAATACAGTTGAATTAGGAAATCACGTCACTGCCCACTGTTATCTAGATATTAAATTATGGTATTATTGAGAATATTGTTTTTTTTCCGAAAAATATTAAAAATTAAAAATTAAAAATTAAAAAAATTAAAGAGTGGGTTAGCTCTTACAATATCTAATTTAGGTCAATATTCATTATTTTTGTTTTTTTAATTAATTTCTTAATTTTTTTTATGTTAATTTAAACCTAGTTTTATAACCTTCAATTTTTTTAAATAAATTATTTTAAAATTTTAAAGGACGAGACCATGTAATTTTATAAAAACGAGACCATATATAAAAAAAATGATAAAATTAATAAAAATTAAAAAAATAACTTTTTTTTTCATTTTTTTAATTAAAAAATTAGTGAAAATGAAATTTCATGAGAACCCATAAAAATATAAACCACTTCTTTTAATATCATGAAAAGGAAAACAGAATAAGGAGGAATATATTGATAGGGAATAAACATAATATTTTTCTGAATTAAAATTGGACACTTGGCCAATTTTCATTGGCCGACAATAAAGATGAGTAATTATTATTATTATTTAATTATAATAAATATTTATTTCTGAAAATACCATTAATACAAAAATGGTAAAAAAAAAATTAAATAGATAAACGTGGAGTTTAACCTAAACAATGGGCAGATCCTTTTGTCGTTACATGGACTTGGAAGCTAATTAAACAAAATTATCGGAAGCTATTTTAAATAAATAAATTACATGTCGGTATTAAATTATATAAATAAGTTGATAAATTTATAAGGAAAAAGTTGAAAAAGAAATTAAAATATAATATTTGTGTGGCTGAGAATTGGGAGGGGATTCACTTGCAGCCAAAGAAATAGGATAAATTATTATTATTATTAATTATTATTATTATAAATATCTTGGATTGGAGTTGTTGAACAAGGTTTGATTACCATACAATTTGCTTGTCTTTTTCATTATTTAATAATTTTAATTCCTTTTCAATATTTTATTTATAGTTGATTAATATGACCATTTAAAAAAAAATTTGAAATTTATTGAAAATTTTATAAGAATCACGAATTGAATTGCCCACCATTTTCCAATAAGATTTATATATTAAAAAAATAGAGAAAAAATTATTCTTTTATTTTAAAAATTAAATTTATAAATAGAGAATTTAATTTTCTTTATAATTTTTTGTTAGTAAATTTACAAAAGATATATTTTGGTTCTTTTCAGAAAATAAATTCCGCTCTAATTTTTAATATAATTAAATTAAATAAATAAAAATATCTCTAAATTTTATATTTTGTCTAAAAAAACATTCATAAAATTTTAAAAAATTCAATAATATACTTTTGATGAAAATTATTAATATTTCGTTTTTAAAATATTCTTAAAAACAACCTTAAATTTTAAAAAGTTTCATTACTTTCTATTCACTCGTGGGATTCATGAGGTCCGTGGGGACCACCTCGGCTCCTCTCTTCTCAAGAATTCATACATCCCTTATCAGTATATGGACAGCTATCTCTCGAGCACAAGTTTAGGTTTAATCTCAATAGAAAAAAAAAATGGAGCACCTAACAATGTATCTTCACAAACCAAGAACTACGAGATTGCCCCTTTCATTCTGAGGTGACGGAGGGATCGTACCATTCGAGCCTTTTTTTTCATGCTTTTCTTGGAGGTCTAGAGAAAGCTCCAATCAATAGGATTTTCTTATTCAACTAGTAGGTAATAAACTTTTGAAAATCCGACCGTATTTGTAAAACATTTTTGAAAATTAAATGATATTTTAATTTTTTTTTTTAGAGTTTTAAGGTTATATATATATATATATATATATTTTTTTTTTTTTTTTTTTTTTTTT
>NW_019268539.1:1986524-2001282 GCF_002738365.1 Cucurbita moschata
TTTTTTTTTTTTTTTTTTTTTTGAAAGTTTAAAATTTTTAATATTTAAAAGTATTTTTATTAATAGAAAAATAGAAATTAATAATGCTAAAAAAATTGAATATATGATATAAATTAATATATTAAATGGGTAATGATGTGAGTTGTGGCGAATGTTTGAGAATGGAGAAATCTAAAATTGGTGGGTACGGAGGAGCCACGTGGCATGTTGGGGGCTCAGCGAGCACAATAAGTGAATCTCATAATACCCCTTCTAAGTTGGACCAGATTTTTTTTTAATTTTAATTTTATTTATTTTAATACCAATTTATTCTACTTTTAAAATGTCAATCTTATTCTTGTTCAAAAGAATAGGCTACCGACGAGCCAGTTGGCTTGTTGGGGGTGGATGTGTCTATATCCAAAATTAAAAATTTTTTTATGCTTATTTTCTTTTTAGATTTAAAAAATAAAATGCTAAACTAATAAAAATATTCATAAATTTTATATTTGTCCGATAAACCTTTAACAATTTTAATAATATTCTTATACTTTTAAAAGAGTCCGAAAAATCTAAATAGAAAGCATTTGTATGTTAAAAATACTCTTTGTATTATATTTGAAAAATACATATGAAATTTTGAGAGTAGTATTAACACTTTTTACTTTTATAAAAAAATATTAAAAAAAATTATTACCGTCAATATATGAATGAAAATCGTATATCGATACCTCATGGATTATTTTCAAACTTTTTAGTGTCACTTTTGAAAATTTATGAGTATTTTTTTTAATGTGATACTAGCGAGACTGTTTTTTAAACAACAAGAACATTTGTATTCTCGGACAGAACCTTTAAAACGTTTATCTTTCAATACTAAACAATACTACATGAACGCACGTGAAATAGTAAGCACACTCGTGTCGTAGGAATTTTCCCTCCCAAAACAAAACCTCTTGTATTTTGACATTGCTCATCTCAATATAAAAGAGATTGTTTTTACATCCATACGACTTAGATCAACTTTTCTTAGGATTTCTATTCTCGGACCGAACCTTTAAAACATTTATCCTTCAATACTAAACAATACTACATGAACGCACGTGAAATAGTAAGCACACTCGTGTTGTAGGAATTTTCCCTCCCAATCATTCACTATTCATCCTGAAAATTCAAAGCTTATCAACTCGAGCACATTTTTTAATTAACTTTAGTAGTATCTTTAAACAAAACAACTTTTGTTACCTCTTGTAATGCCAGAATAAAGATTAAATTTTCTTTCTTAAAAAACATCTAAAAAAAAAAGATTATTGTACATATAAACATAACTCAACAGTATATCAGTCGGAAAAACATTATTGTACATATAAACATAACTCAACAATATATCAGTTGGTAAAACATTATTGTACGTATAAACATAACTCAACAGTATATCAGTCGAAAAAAACATTATTGTACATATAAACATAACTCAACAGTATATCAGTCTCCGACGTTCACCCCACGGGTTATTATTAATCCACACTCAAAAGCATCATTAGTATAAGTGCCCAAATTAGGACAAGAATTTGGTATTAATTAAATGAGTATGATTACAAAAGTCCTATTATCATCACGAGCCTTCATATTCTCTCTCTTTCTTATTTTTCTTTTTGTAAAAAAAAAAAAATAAATAAATAAAAGGGAAATAAAGTAATATAATTCAACATTTAATTAATTTGGCCTAACAAAAACAACAACAGGGGAATATGTATAAAAGATTTAATGAAAAACTTGAGATGCATAGTACTCACTCTCATTGAACACAGGTCTTAAATCTTCTTTGCTCAGGAACTCCAATGGGAAGGAAACAAGATGCCCTTTCACTGAACTTAATCTCTCCATTGGATCAATCTTTTCAATTTCTCCATTCTTGTAAACCTCGAGCTTCTCTGGTGCAATCCCTAAGTCTATTGTTGTGTGCCCGAGTTTCTCCTTCCACATCGCCACGCTCTGTCTCAATCCAGCTCTGTATTTAAATGCGTGTAAGAGTTCGTTATAAGACCGGGGTTCGACTGACTCTGTGTGAATAGCATAAATCATACCTGGAGTTTATGAGGTCACTCGGTAGGCAAGAAAAAACGTCTTGGTATATTGCTGTGTTTGTCTGTTTGAAAGATCGTCGGTTTATTGTTAGAGCTCAAATGAGATTCAATGCAACGTTAGAAACGAAACAGAAGTCGAATGCTATTAATGGGGATGGGGCATGTCGACACTTCCATATACCAACCATTGAGACCAAATATGTCACTTTAAAATCTAAAAACCAAATAGAAACTGTGACGAGTAAATACTGTCATCTTTGAGTTTTTCCTTATTTGCTGGGGAGAGGTTTCCACACCCTTATAAAGGTTGTTTCGTTCTCTCCTTCACAATCGATGTGGGATCTCACAATCAACCCCCTTCGAGGCCTAGCATCCTTGCTGGCACATCGCCTCGTGTCCACCCCTCTTGGGGGCTCAATCTCCTCGCTGGCACACCACCCGATGTCTGGCTCTATACCATTTGTAACGGTCCAAGCCCACCACTAGCAAATATTGTCATTTTGATCTTTCCTTTTGGGGGTTTCCCTCAAGGTTTTAAAACGCATCTGCTAAGGAGAGGTTTACACATCCTTATAAAGGGTGTTTCGTTCTCCTCCCCAACCGACGTGGAATCTCATCGAAACTAAATTCAAATCTTAGGGATCAAAATGTATTTTACTCGAGGCTTTCTCACCTTAGCAGTTGCCATCCAAGTATCCTTGTAAGTTGAATCAGCAACTGGATCAACTATTTGATCGATCTGGGGAAGAAAAATTTACATCATAATCAGCCACTTCAGACTCGAATCGTTTAAACGTTTAAATTATCGCATCAAAGAACGTGGTGTAAAAAATCTTTGAACTCCGAGCGAGAAAAAAACCAGCAATTGTTTAAACAATGAAAACACAGCTTCCTAATCCTAAGAGCTGATTGCTTCATTTGCCACCAACTAACCTGTCCAGGACGAAGACCAAGATGTTCAGACCAAAGAGAAAGGCGGAGACTCCAGCAAAACTTTCCTGCTTTCCATGGTTGTTCTCCCATATATGAATTGATGAGTTCGTTATCTTCAATAACAATAGCAATCTAAAAAGCAGGACGTATATTATTATTAGTTTTATAACATTCTTCACAATTAGCAATACGCAAAGCAAAAAGCTTCACGGTTGTTTATTTTGTTAAATTTTCAGGTAATGGTGAATTAATGGGGGGAAAAAAAAAGAACTTGAAAGGGTAAGTGGTACCTCAGAATCCCTAGAACCGAGTAAACTCCTGTCGTTGATATTAGCCGATCCAATCAAAGCGATACAATCATCGATAATCATAATTTTACTATGCACGTACACCTAAAGTAACAACATATAAAGATATTAGCGTGTCACAAAAAGCTATGTGTATCACTCGCACGTACGCCTATTTGGAATGACTTTCTAAATGCTTATAAACACTTAACAAAGACTTTTTATGCACTTTGAAACTCATTCAAAACGGGCCTTATGTGTTCCATCCAGACCAACTCCATAAAAGAAATATATATATATACACACATATATATATATACCTGGCTTGTAGCTACAGGACCACCATCAAAGAGTTTACCATAAGATCTGAGGCCATAAAATGATATATACTCCTGTACTTTTGAGCCAAGAAGATCATAAAGATTATGCATCATGGAATTTGGTCCTCGGCATATAGTTCGATACTGCCAATGCATTATAGCTCTAACCGATGCTGCACCGCTGTCATCCAGACCTCCCTGTCAAACTCAAGATTCAGAATAGAGCCGAAAAAGCGAGAGAGATATGTATATACAAACACACACTCAAATAATATGCCAGCAAAGGACAAGAGTGGCGAATTTCCAAGAAATAGAACCTGAAATCCAGGTAAGAGTGGTATGACAACAATAACCCGAAACGTCTTCTTTTCACGGTGGGCTCTCATTATCCGACGGTAGAGTGCTTCTAACACACGGTTCCGTATTGATTCATCTCCTGCGAGGCCTGATATAAAAAACTGATTCTGTGGGAAAAAAAAGCATCAAGTATCAATACCATCGATTAGGTGAAGATTACACAGTTATTCAATTCAACGGCAATATTCTTCTACATCATTGTTGGGATTATAATGGATCTGACTATAAGGAATCAAATATCAACACATTCAGTAAAAAAATTGAAGAAGAAGAAGAAAACGAAGGGAAAATAATAGAAAATAAAATCATGTACCTCAATATAGATAAAATGTTCTGCTTTCTCAATAAGAGAGCAATATGCAATGTGAATGCTGTCTTCAGTTCGGCTTGTCCCAGCAGACCACTGACTGACACTTCTTATGACCTGAAAGGAGCGGCCATTAGCAAGAGAACAATCTAATTATACCATAATAACAGACAAATCGACACCGATTAACTTATATATCACACAATATGGCTTTAAGGAAAGTCCTACTAGGTGTCCAGGGCATCAATAATTTGCTGGTTCAGCAAATTAATGATGCTTCACTTATAATATTCTTTTTTTTTTAGTTCAACACGGAGGGGTGAGGTTTCGAACTACAGACCTCTTGGTCGAGAATATTCTCTTTTTTAGTTCAACACGGAGGGGTGAGGTTTCGAACTACAGACCTCTTGGTCGAGAATATTCTCTTTTTTAGTTCAACACGTAAGGTGAATTGAATTTTTTTTTAATATAAATAAGATCTAGATTAGCAAACAGGGAGTTCGGATAATCGCAATTGCAATACGAGCCAAGCTACGATCATAAATATAAGAAAAGCAAAAGAAGTAAAATGCATTTGAAACGGCAAAAACACCAGTACTCTGAAGAAAGCCAGAAACCAAGACAATTATGCAACTTTTTTTATTCACAGCTACAAAAATTTCAATATCTTCTTCATGAAACTCACCTGGCAACGACATGAAGCGCATGGACCAACTTGTCCAGATTCATCTGTGAAGCCACCATGATGTTCCCTATCTTGTTTTTCCCACCACTCAAACTCCGAGCTTTTGACATGATGATGTGTTTTCCCATCTCCAGACGACTTTCCATGGGAATCCAAATGGTCAAGATCATCAACAAAGCCTTTCAGAGGCATATCTGATCCTATGGGTTCAACTTTGATCTTCCTGAAAGAGAAAGGAAGACTGCTGCTGATCTTACTTGGCTGATCAAGGGGACTGCCAACGGGCACCAGTCCGTTTAATTTTGGACCTTCATTTTCAGCATCGGGTCCATCCGCCTCTTGAGGCAAAAGCAATGGAATATCCTGGAAAGATGATCCTCGAGAAAATGAATCCTGAATTGTTGTTCCTCTAGAATTGTCAAAACTCTTCTTTTCAACCTCCAACTCTCGGCTATTCCACAAGTAATGAGGAATGACCATATGATGCTGAGGCATAAGTAACGGAATTGCCTGCTCGTTTGGGGCTTTATTTCTCTGCAGGAATTCATATACTTCAATTAGGTGTGAAGTGTTAAAATTTTCAACGCTTCGGTTGTATGTTCTTCGCATGCATCATACTGTTTTTCCCTATCTGGAAAAGAGTATCAATGGCACTGACCTTAGCATAATTCCAGCGTTGGACAAAATGCCTGGCTATGTCTCGACATGGTGGCCCCCAAAGTGCACAGTGGACATCATGCCATGGCATCCGGGGATATTTCCTGCGATCCAACTCATCTCTCATGGTATCTTCCCATGAATTTGGCTCAGATTCCCTGAATCAATCATACATGAAATTAGCAAAATTACACATAAATCATTACTCGGAATCAAAACAACAGAATTCTAATAGAACATCACAAAAAATCTTAGAAAATCATCTCTATTTTACATCTTTGCAGTTTCATAGAACCACCAGACAAATAACCCCCCACCTCCCAGACACCGAAAAAGGAAAAAAAAGACCAAAAGACACGATAAATGTTCATATTTTGTTTTAATGCTATGTGAGGTGCGCCATCTAAACGCTAACGTCGCAATTAATCTGCATAAAAAGTACCATAACGAGGAACCATCCAATTTGTAACAACCAATTACCCAAGAAATTTACAGGACAGATGTTCCAGCAGAAGAGAACAGTAGAACTTACCTTGGATTATAATAGTCCTTCCCAGGCCATATCGAAGGAGGACAATCACCAACTTTATGTTCGGGTGTATCGTAACGACCAAAGCATAAATCCAGTCCTCCAATAAAGCAAATATGATAATCAACAATGACAAGTTTTTCATGGTGGGACCTATATTAACCACTCAGTAATATTAGATGCTAAAGAAATCCCGACATATTTGATATTAAACCGCATAGATTATGTCCTCAAAAAGAAGACACTGAACACATACCATAAGTACACGCCACTAGAGAAGTGGTCAGGGTAACGTAATACTCTCACATTCTCATGGATGCCGAGAAGTTTTCTCTTGCTATAAACACTGTTAATTTTTAAAGCAAGGGCAACCTCTTTGTAGAGAAGAATGTATATCTGTATACAAATTACAGAAATTCCTGTCATCAGAGATCAGATAACGACAGAGGAATAAGGGAGAGAATGTAACATGTTAATAACGCATTCATATAATGCAAAAGGTTCGTACGTTTTGTAACATTGAGAGAGAGAACAGTTATTTAAAAATTTATCTATTCCATGCCTAGTACCGCCTAGATCAATGGACAGCTATTCTATTAGAAATTTAGAATGTATTAGGTAAGTTTGTTTTCCTTAGTGGGATTAGGAGATTCGTCTGGCCAGAAGGTATCATTGTCTCCGTGGGATTTCTTGAAGAACTTGAGTAACGTTAAAGAAGGAGGCCATCCATTCAATGGATTTCCAAGACAAGGATTGGGAGTAGGATGAATTCCTTCCTCGATCAGTCATCTTTGCATGACTGCCTCTGGAGAGTTCATCAAAAGTAATGGAGAAAATTTTACAATTAATTAAGAACGAGACAGGTGGAGTGTTTCTATGGTGTATGGTGCGCAGTAGACGATATCGGAGGTGAGAAAGGCAGTTATGGATGAGGATGGAAAAAGGAAGGAGGGTGGAGAGAGGAGAGTGTTTAGTCAGCCATATAATTAAGAAGAAATTCAAGTTTACATATAGCTAATAAGATATCTATGAGTTCATATTATAAAAACTTATGAGAATTCCAAAGGGTACCTGAACCCCTTCCTTAGCTTTCGCTTCAAGTAAATCATCGAGCCTAGACGAAGCATTTGAAACAAAAGGACGCCGCAAATACAATTCTGGGCAAAGCCACCAACCACAAATGAAAATCTGCAAAAGACAGTCTCTTATGATTGTAAAACCAATCCAGTCTCTTATGTTAAAGAGAATGATTAAAGGAGAGGAAAGGGAAAAAAGGAAGAAAGAATACCTCTGATTTTGCCCGTTCAATGGAAACGGAAATAGCTTCAAACGCTGCTAGGCCATCGATGAACCACTGAGCCTTACTACCATCTTCAGTCAAACCCCTTGGTGGTGCATAAGAACCGAAACGATGAGGATGACACCATCCCTCAGGAGGCCTCAGTCCAGCATCGTTAATTGCAGCAACCCAATCTTTAACCTTGGATCCATTCTTTGCTCTTATCCTAATATTCCTATTTCCACATGTCACCTAACATTTCCAATCCCAGATTTAAACTCTCCATAAGACAACTCTTATACCAAAAAATTCCATCACAAAAAATGTGAACCACAACTAAATGAATAATGGGAAAAGTGGAAATTATCTTCTTTGCAACTTTAGGGGGAAAATGATCAGCATCACATTTAGAACCAGAAACAAATTAACATCACCAACATTATATAAAGTTCAATGCTAAAATTTCACTACCTTAAATGAATGTCGTAACGGATTTCGCTCCTTAATTTCCTTAGCCAAAGATACTCGTCCGTCTCCATTGGCATCAGAAGTAGGTAGCACATCAAAAACTATAATATCCATTGGTTGAGTATCAAATGGATCTCCCAACAAGGCCAAGAATCCAGGTTTTAATACAGCCCACACCTAGAAGGTCCAATCAACAACATAGATTTACATATGTAAAGTTCATTTTCTAATAAGTTGTTCTAATAAACCACAACAGGATCAATATACCAAAATTATCCAGTTAAAGACAAAGGTTCATATGCCAAACAAGAAATTACTACTACATGGGAAGAGATTCAAAGTCCAATAGAATTAGCGTTTCAACGGACTATTGCCCATTTCTCAAGAAAAACCTACCAGGGGGAACCAGAAAAGTCCAATATTCTAGAAGACTGATAATAGGACATACTTAATACACACACACCAGAGGAGGAAGAGAATAAGAAGAAGAAGAAGAAGAAGAAGAAGAAGAAGAAGAAGCCAACTGCAACCAAACAAACTTGTTTGGTCACTTAAAACACCGTGGAAACCCGGACATAAAGCTAACTAAGGAAGGAAAAAGCCCTCTACCTTTTGCCAATTGTCATTACAACAACCAAACCGTAGGCATAGACAACATTTCCTAGCGTCATCTTCCTTTGCAATTTTAGGTAGATGCTTCACCATGACATAATCCTCCTTCAACTTTGGGCCATATTCTGGTGAAAATGACAACTTAGAGACCTCCAAAAACCTGCAAACCTACAATTTATGAATTTGAAAGGAATTATAATAATAAAAATAGACCATAAATGAGGAAAAGAAGGTTTACACTTGAAACATCAAACTCAAATACGGATCCTAGACACAGAGACTAGCATCATCAGGGGCTTTCTATATTAACGTACATGCATTATGACGTCTTGAATGTAAAATGTGAATCAATGGTCAAGAGTAAAAATGCATCTCATTCATAACAAAGCATTAACCAGGATCAGGTTGAACTCCTCTCATAAATGCTAAGGTGTTATTTTTATTTTTATATTTTTTCGCTTTGTCATCCTTTGAAATATATACGTGCATTAGGAAGAAGTAAAACACCCCAATGGAGATTGAAGGAATCAAAATGGAGTCAGCTTTACTGCAAGCCTTGCATTCAAGATAGAAACTACTCATTAATGAAAAAGAGCAAGCTAATTAGAAACCTAAAATTACTCATTTGGCTCAGGTAGAAGATAAATTAAATAATTTTTATTAAAAAAAGACCAACTTGGTCTATTAACTGTAATTAAAAGTTCTCAGCCACCTATCAGTTCCCTCCTTTTGACTAATATATATTAACGATAGTGATGAAAACGATTTGAAGATTTCATAAAACCATCAAGCAACTCATAATACATGGAAAATGTATGGCATCGACATGTGGTGTCAAACATCGTTGATGTTCACAGTTTCATTCCAACTCGGGAGTATAAATAGCATCAGAAGAGAAAGATAGTCACGCTAATCAAAGCTAAAAAATGATTTCTTAAATGACAAATTTATCAGATCTTTTACATATGTGAGATAGATTTTGAAGGGTGGAAATCCTAAAAAAGGACTTCTTACAAGATAATTTCCAATATAGGATAAATTCTGTATTAGACGACCAATTTGAGTAAATCATCTCTTTAAAAAATATTAGCCCTAAATTATCTCTTCATGAATCATCTCCTTGAAAAACGGTTTATCAGAGATCGATCTCTTAAAGAGAGAATTTATCCAGGTATTTCAAAAACCACCCGAATTTTCCCAATACTCCGAAAACACATTAGTTTTAAATTACTAATTTGTCTTTTAAAAAAAAAACATTTGAGACAACAAAATTCAGTGGATCAGCTAGCTAAGTCACATTCCACTTTCACAAAGCAAGAAAAGGGAAGACACAACTAAGAAGAAAAACATCAATGATAATATAAAACCCTAAAATGCAGTAAGGAACGCCTTCGAAATTTCCAGAGGTTAGCAAGAAAATTTATCATGACTACATTTACTACCTACAACTGCAATCTTAAGCATCCCATGAATTTCTTAACTATCAAATGTTGTAGTACTATGTATATAGCCACCATTTTAAACTCGTGAAACGACTTTTTCCAAAAAAAAAAAAACAAGCTTTCATTGAGAAAATACAAGAAAACTAACAAGCTTTAAAAATAAAAATAAAAAATGTATTACCACCTATACCTCTCGAGAGTTGACAATATCCATGTTACTCAAAAAGTGATTCAAATACCCTTGCATTGCATTCTTAGCCCTATCAGACATAGACTGCTGCCTCCCTAAGGCAGGATGAATGATAGGCAGGGCAGCACTGGATGGAACATCCCTATAATAAAGAAACACAACCATATGAATAACAGCATTTTCGCATAACTGAGAACGGGCTATACATAAACAAATTCTTCCAATTTGCTTTGAGCAAAGCTGAAAAATACCTATTTTTAGAACTTTCATCATGATGCAGAGGATCAGCCTCGTCATCCGGTCCATCCTCATCTTGGGGCACTGCTGTGTGATCTCCGATTCCTAGATTTTGAAGCCATTCTTTAACCTTTAATATAACGTTCCAATGAAGACTACATCAAAACCCCAAACGTTCATATTAACAATAACTGATCTAAGATTTCAAAAGCACAAAAGCATTAAATATACCCATGAATTCATACGATTAAACCAAGAACAAAAACGTGTAACAATAACAACCATACAACTATTGAGTTTTTAGAGGGGTTGAAGCACAATAGAGTTTTTGTATAGAGAGGTCCAAGGTCACTTGTTTGGTTCTCTGTCTCCCTTTGAGCCTTATTGTGTAAGGATTTTCGTAATTACCCTTTAGATCTTTCGTTGGTCCGAGCTATCTTCCATTTTCATTTGGCTCCTTTCATACGCCCCAATGTTTCTTTAGCGAAAGTATGCTTTGTTATGAGAGACAAAAAAAAAAAAAAAAACAACCATACAACTACATAGACCTTCATACACATACCTGTTCTTGCTTCTCGTGAATTTCCTCAATGAACGCCCGTTTCTTTAATGCAAAATGCAAATAAAATACATGGGAAGCTTTCTTCAACATGCGCCATTTGAACTATTACAGGAAAACAAGATAGAATTCAATCAGGAAGTGCTCAAAACTGAAATTTTTTTAAAAAAATTCATCATAAAGAGGAAAAAATCACTATACTACAGAAAAAATAACGTCATAGATAGAACAAAAAACTTAGCAACTCTTGCTTCTGCTCGAGAATTTTGGGAGAGTTAGGAAGGTAATTAGTAATCAAAAGGTGTCGAAATAAAGCTCTAAATCTAATAGACTACGCATTCTTCAACATGATGTAACTCGTCGATGATGAGATACATAATTCGACAATCGGTTTATCCGATTTCCTCTATATTATTCGCGAGCAAACAAAAGCAATTGCACAAATCTAATAGAACATTAATTCAAATTACGGAACACCTGAAGCGTGGACTAATTCAGCTGCAGAAACGAAATCTCCAAACGATGATGAAATTAGAAACAACACAAATTCAAAGAGAAACTCGCACCTGCTTGTACTGGCACTCGATTGTGTAAGAAAGAAGCATGGGACTAATATCGCCGGCATCAGGGCGAGAAACGGAAATGATTGTGGCATTCGGCAACTCATCGAAAATCCTAGTCGGCTCAGGAGCGTCGTGATGAAACGAGAAGAACGACGACATCGAAGCCGTAGGCGGCTCCGATTGCATTTGAACGTATCGAGGCCCGCCTCCATCCACCAACTGCTCCGATCCCATTCCTAATCTGTCCAACGCTACAGCAGCTTCGTTTGATCGAACACAGCCACGATTGAACACTCTTAATCCACGGAAAACAGAAACAGAGGAATCGAGAGATCGAAATTTGTTCTTGAACTGCAGGCAACAAGAAACACGTCAAAGTCTGAATTTCGCGGGTTTCTAACGTGGGTTTCTTGTCAATCCACAATGAGAAGAAGATCGGGTTTCTTCAATATTTTAATCGTTGAAAATCAAATCAATCGCCAAGTTTGATTCAGTGAAGGAATGCGATTAATAATATTGAAGGATGATCAAATTATTTTACAAACAAACGATCGGTCCAAGAGGCAATTGTTTTAGGCCTTCTAATTATAAAATACCTCACTTTATTATCTATGGGATGTATTAATAGCTCTTCCACATGTCGTTAAAAATGTGGTGAGTTAAATTTTATATAAATATTTTTATACAAATGGATCGAAATTATTTGTTGTCGGACTTGTTATCGTGCGACACTCACTCCCTAGCAACAACTGAGTTAAGCCTATATGTTCTTGTGTCGCCTACGGCCAAGTGACGTATATTCGAGCCTCTGGCCCCGGTTCAAGAAAAAAGTTTTAGAAAACTGGAGCAAAAATTGAAATTTGTGTTATATGAGAATGTAAGCAAAAGACAACAACAACGGCTTACTGCATATTACTATCGGGTAGAGAGAAGTTGACAACTAGTTAGGTTTGAAAAATCGTTCGGACCAATTCGAAATGTTGGGTTGGTGACCCGAACAACTCGAATAGAGTTCACAGGGCGGTAGAGTTGGGTTGTCGAGTTTATTTTAATTATTTTAAAAAAATTCTACTTATATATTAATAACTAAAATCTCACAGTTCAAATACCAAATATTTATAAGTCACAACATATCACTAATATTTTAAATATTTTAAAAGTAGGGTTGGATTATAACCCTATTTCAAGATGATCAGATACATTCGACCGAAAAATGTCAAACTTTCATGACTTGAATTGGACCGTCAAAATACTATATATATATATATATATATATATATGAAAACCATAATATTAATATTAATTTAGATTTGGTATTTTAAATTAGGTTATAAATTCTTAATGACAATTTTTAACGGTCATATGCAAAATTAAACATTAAAAAATTTTAACTACAAAATTAAAATATTTGTGTGTGAAAGTACAGATTTAAAATTTTCTTAAAATATAAATTGTATGTTTGAAATTTAGGCGGGAAAAAGGTGAAAAATAAAGGAAACAGATAATTTTAAAAATTAAAAGAAATAAATAGAAATTGTGATATAGAAGATTTTTTAAAAATTGTAAACTTCTTTTATGAAAAAATAAATTAATAAACAAAATTGGGCGACGTCAGTCCAAAAACCCTTTAACCCGTCACTTGTTTAGGCCTTGAGTTGTGTCATCATCGGGACTTTACTCTCGACCCAGCTTTGGCTTAGTCAATTTTAGGCACTATTCTTACCCAAAAAGCCCTTTAGCCATTGGTTTACTCAGGCCTTGAACTATGTCGTTATCGTCATCAGAACTTTGTTGTCAACCGAACTTTCGTTTAGTTAATTTTAGGCACAATTCTTATTCAAAAACTCTTTAGTCCGTAGCTTGTTTAAGCCTTGAGCAGTGTCATCGTCGTCGTCAACGTCAATCGAACTTTGATTTAGTCAATGTTAGACACAATTCTCTAATCTTACAACAATAATATATTTATTTTTCTTAAATTTTTTTAAGAGGTAATTACAGCTATAATCTCATGGACACTTATTGGACTACAAAAATCCTTCGGGTCATATTTGGGCCTTTACTTCTATTGTATTAGCCCAACTTAAAAGGCCCAATAATATCGTACTTCAGGCCCATTTAACGGCCCAGAGCGGCCCACGAGATTGGGACGGCGGATCATTACCAGTGTCGTGGAGTGACTCCGTCCGCCAGTCCGCCATCTCGTTCTCAAAGCCCTAGATCTTTCGTCTACAAAATCCCAATTATTCTTCCAATTCCAAACGCTTCCATTGCAATGGATACCTCTCTGGTCGCCGGAACGCTTTCAATGGTCGCCAACAACGGCGTCGGGTTCGCTAAATTCCTCAATCGCCTCGATATCCTATCCAATTACAGTTTCTCCGCTACCGATTCAATCACCGACCAGATCCCACCGTCTTCCGCCGCTGGAGCTCTTCAATTATCGGCCGCTCTGTTCCCCGTCGCAACCATTGCTCCGCCGCCTGTCAAATCGATTTCGTGCCGATCGTCCTCTCGGATGTTTCTCCGTAGAAAACGACGCACGAAGCGTAGATTGTACAGCGGCGATGATTCCGAGGGCGGCGAGGATAATGGATTCGACGGCGGCGATTTTGACGGACCGTACGGTGGAGATGGCGGCGGAGGCGGCGGTAGGGGTTGGAATTTCGATAGATTTGAGGGGAGTGATTGGGACGAATCATCGTCGTCTTCTACATCTTTGAATCCTGCGTATTATTTCGTTTACGAAGTGGTTTGTTGGATCGCGCTCTCGAACTGTGTGCATTTTGCGTTCAAGAAGGTTGTTAGATTTGCAGCTGAAGCAATTGGGAACTCCGAAAGGGTAAAATTGTTCCTGAGATTGATCTCTGTTTGTTGATTGCTGCAATTCTCTTCACAACGATCATGCTTGAATTGTATATTTTGTAAATATTCATATTGATTTATCTTTTTCTTACTGTTCTTCACTTCTAATTTATGGATATTCATTGAAATTACTCACGGTAGGTTGATCCACTGGCTATGAACAATTATGGTGATCATTGACTTGGAATTTATAGTAATTTTTTAAAATAGAGCTTATTCGCCAACACTTTGGATAAGCTCAAATAATGAGTTAGATTTTTCTTTTGCCTCGTTGTCTGAAGAACAGTGTCCACCACATGTCTTTAACAGATTTTTTTCAAAAATATTTCAATTTTGAAAGCTTTTCTTGAAAATATGGTTTTTTTTTTTTTTTTTTTTTTTTTTTTTTTTTTTTTTTTTTTTTTT
>NW_019268539.1:2002062-2008057 GCF_002738365.1 Cucurbita moschata
TTTTTTTTTTTTTTTTTTTTTTTTTTGTATAATAATCACTTGAATCACTTGATTAAATTTCAAGTACACTAAGAAGCAAATTGTTCAAAGATTAATTTGAAACCTAAAAAAAAAACCTTAATTAGGAAAACCCTGTAAATTTGAAACGGCTAAATTTGAAAGGGCAATGTCCTATGACGGGAGTCATTTTGATTTTTGGTCTTACCTTAGATTATCCTCGATAGTTATATGTAGTAAACTGTCATTATTATCTTTTGCTTACTTTCTCATAATAACGTCAATTTCTCAAATCAGTTATATGTAGTAAGCTATCATTGTTGTCTTTCGCTTACTTTCTCATAATAAAGTCAATTTCAATTTCTCAAATCTTGTTTTCTAAAACCCTCTTTCGAAATCTCATCTCTCAGGGAATGATCATGAGTTTATAATCTAAGAATAATCTAAGAATACACTCTCTATTGGTATGAGGCCTTTTGGGGACGCCCAAAGCAAAGCCATGAGAGCTTATGCTCAAAGTGGACAATATCATACCATTGTGGAGAGTCGTGTTCGTCTTCGTTCGTCTTCTCAAATCTTGTTTTCCAAAACCGTCTTTCGAAATCTCTTGCTTACTTTCCCATATAAAGTCAATTTCAATTTCTCAAATCTTGTTTTCCAAAACCCTCTTTTGAAATCTCTCCGCCCCCGTTTGCTAAAACTTTCTTCTTGAACTGGGGCCAGAGACTTGAGCATACGTCGCTTGGCTACTTGGCCGTAAACAATGCAAGAACGAATAGGCTTAACTCACTTTACTAGGAAGAACTTTCTTCTTGAACGGGTGCCGGAGGCTCGAGCATACGTCGCTTGGCTGTAGACGACGCAACAACGAATAAACTTAACTCACTTGTTGCTGGGAAGTAAGTGCCGCACAATCGCAAGTCCGCTCTCAATCAGCTTCCTCACTTAACAAGAAAATTATTGGCGAAAGTAATTCTTACCAATAGAATAAGAACACACCTAGTGTGATCCCAGCGAAATATTACTTATAAGAGCGTAAAAATCTCTCCCTAGAAGAGGCATTTTAAAACTGTGAGGCTAACGACGATGTGTAACGGACCAAAGCAGACAAGATCTACTAGCAATGAGTTTGGGCGGCAACAACTAGTTTATGTAACTATAACCGACCGATGGCCATATTTCATTTGAATTATTCAATAATTCAGATTTTGGCACAAAACTACTCACTACAAACATTTAAAACTAAGGATATATAACCCGACCTCCGTAACAACTCAGGCACAAGAGCTTCCCATCACATAAGTTTGAATCTCCTCTACTCATTCATAAAATAATAAATAGGAAAAACAAAAGTTATAAGAAGGCAAAACCAAATGAAGATCAAAATAAATAAATAACAAAATCATGTGAAATTTCATCAGATCAGCTGGTAAACAATGAGAGAACAACCAAGAAGAAGGAAAGATCAATGTAGTTCAATCATTTCCCAATATCAAGGATTCTAGTCAACATACTAAATATTCACATTTCAATGCATTTAGATGCTAGATATTATGATGTCTAGACTTGATCTAAGAGTATTAAGAACTCGTAGAAATCTCATATGATAGGTAGAGGAGTGACAAAAATCCAGACCAATCTAGACATATGATGCCTAAACTTCATGCATTAAGGAACCGATAAATATTCAAATTTTCAAGCATTCATCAATCAGTGATTACCCCGATTAAACTCGCCTGGGTTTGTCGAGAAATCTCCGACACCACTTCGAGCTGTATTTTGACCGTCCATGGATGGTGGTGGTTGCTGCATTGGATCTCTCTGGTCTTGACCCCAGCTTTGTCTCTGAATCGGTTGGCTCCGTTCAACTTGCATAGTTTCTCGGCGTCTATCGTACCGTGGACGAGGCCTAACTCTACCAGATTGTTGCCTCTCGGTGTACCTAAACTGCGGTCTTGGGTAGACCTTTCCATCAATGAACAAATCGCCTGAAAACAACACGAAAAACTCGTACAAGCAATGAGCATTTAACTTGAGAAATCAACTGGTTCCAATTTATAACAATTCCATAGAGTTTAGAAGAGTAATCACCTCCATAATCTTTGTTTGGAACATCAAGATATGAATCTGGTAAAACCCATAGAACTCCTGGCAATTCTGTTTCATGGGAACAAAGAGCTCAAGTCACCCAATATTGTTCTTTACAAAAACCAAATAGAAATTATCACAAAACAATGTCAAACCTTCATACTGGTAACACAAGAATGATAAAACTATAATCGAGTTGATTCTAGATGCGATGTCCTACGTTAGTTGGGGAGGAGAACAAACCACCATTTATAAGGATGTGGAAACCTTCCCCTAGCATACGCGTTTTAAAGCTTTGAGGGGAAGCCCAAAAAGGAAAGCCCAAAGAGGATAATATCTGCTAGCGGTGGGCCTGGGTCGTTACAGAGCCAAAAGGGTGAGGAGAAGCCCGAATGGTATCAGAGCCAAACATCGGACGATGTGCCAGCCTTTTCATTGTTCCCCAAAGGGGGTAGACACGAGGCGGTGTGCCAGCAAGGACGCTGAGCCCCAAAGGAGGGTGGATTTGGGGGCGGTCCCACATCGATTGGAGGAAGGAAAGAGTGCCAGGACGTTGGGTCCCGAAGGGGGGTGGATTGTGATGTCCCATATTGGTTGGGGGTCCATTGGTTGGGGGAGAACAAACCACCATTTATAAGGGTGTGGAAACCTTCCCCTGGCATACACGTTTTAAAGCTTTGAGGGGAAGCCCGAAAGGGAAAGCCCAAAGAAGACAATATCGGCTAGCGGTAGGCTGGGTTGTTACACTAAAGCACAACAAAATAGAAAGGGAAAAGTTCTTCCAAAAAATGTCACAAAATAATACAAACCAATACCCGAGTGAATTCTACAGCAAACTTCATGGGAAAGTTCTTAAGCGTAGTTTGATAACTAATTGATTTTTGGGTTTTTGGTTATTGAAAATTAAGCTTATCTCTAGTTCCACCTATTTGGTTTCAACATACAAACCAATTTTTGATAAGAATTCAAATGAGTACCATAATCAAGAAAATGAGACAAAAAAAACAAGCTATGATTATTAATGGGAGCTTTAACTAATCAAATTCATGAGGGAACTTTCATCAAACATATGAGGCGCTTGAGCTCAAAACTACAATTTTCAATCTTCAATTGTAATCCAAATAATCGAAAAAATCCAAACAAATAAAAGAAGAACAAATCAAATTCCCAAGGCTCCTTCATCTAATCATAACGCGCACAGAAACTATTACCTTTCACTTTGTAAGAAAGCTCTTCCGAAATCAAGGCACCAAAGCCAGTATACGTAGTTGTACTGACAGAGTAAATTTTCTTCTTCGCCTCTTCTTCACTGAGAATCAGAAGAAAACGAAAACCCTAAAATCAACAAACAAGATAATCCAAGCAAAAGACACACCAATAAGTAATCCGCATATAATAAGTTGTTTCATTCCGATACCTTCCCACAACAGCGGCTAGAGTTTTGACATAAGAGTTCACCATCTCCTCCTCCGATGGTTTCGGATCATTTGGAAACTCCATCACGATCAGCCAATGCTCGTAATCACAGCCATCGAGGAGTATCGTCTCTTTTGGAGGTCGATTGCTCCAATTAGGAGAAGGATCATTGAGTGGAGAGTATCCGGACCCCGAAGTCCTGAATCGAACTGGAAAATTGAATGAATTAGGGATTATTCGACTCTGTCTGTCGAGCAGAGGAAAAGCAAATCTCAGGCGAGAAGAAATAGAAGACGGAAGAGAGAAGGAAGAAGAAGAAGAAGAGGAGAAGCTTCGGCTAAGGACAGTGAAAAATGTTCGCCGAGCGGCCATTGTTGAAAGCTTGATGGTGGCGGAACAACACCGTAGGTTATTTTTGGTTGAATCGGGATTTTAAGGAGGTTTTGGGGAAGAAGCGCAGGATACTAAACGACATCGTTTCGTTATGATGTAATTAATTAATAAAATAATTTTACCATCTTGATCGATTTAAAATATTTATTATTAATCTTATAAATCACTTTTTTTTATATATATATAAAACTGACCGGTAGATATATAAGGATTAATTTGTCAAATTTTATTTATATTTAAACAAAAAAATAATAATAATTAGTCTCAAATAATATATAGATATATAGTTATCTAAATTATATTATTTTACACTTTTATTAATTTTAATCTCTAACTTTTAATATTTATTTATTTTAAAAATTAACCTTTTTTTATTTATTTGTATTAAAGGATTTTCATTATATATAAAATTAAATTATCACTTTTTACCAAAACAAACTGTAAAAAATTAGAAGCAAACTAGAGTAACAACAGCTTCACATACATAGATATATTTCTAATTGCAGTTAAGTCCCCAATATAAGTATATTCATATTGCAGATAAGTCCCCATATTTGTACATATTTATATTTTTGACTTACAACACTACTAGTTTCTAGAGAGACCAAGCTATACTCATTTTGGCGCACGCCAAGTCGTTATCACAACTCCGCCGCGGGCTCTGGCGACCTGATTGCAGTTCACCGGTACAGGCAGCTTTTCTCTCATCTTCCTCGGAGGTTGCTCCGCCTTACACGGCGCCTGCGGCAGAGCCGGCCTCGCCACCGCCGCCGCCGCTCTTCTCGTCGCCGGTACTCGACCGAAGTATTCGTCAATTAGTTCGAATCCTTCTCTTCCAATCTTTGCCAGGTCAGCACGAGGAGCCATAATTTTCTCTCTCTAATTAAAAAAAAGGATTTTTTTTTTTTCTCTCTCTTCTGAACTTTGTTTTTTATTGCTTTGTTGGTTTGCGATGTTTCATTGGATTTGACCCATTTTATAGGGGTCTGGTGAATTTGTGGGCCCTGCTGGAAGAATAATATAAATATTTTAATGGGAAGGGCTTTATTGTAATTTCAAATGCAAAGGTAGCTTTATTCGTATTTATCTAAGGGATATTACAATTGAATATATCTTTCTTTTTTTAGAAAAATATAATAAAATAATTATTTTATTTTAGGTATATAACTGTTACACGCGATGGGAGCTCTCTCATATTTTCCAACATTCTTAACCATTTTAATATTTTTTTTAAAAAAATTGCTCAATATATTTTAATTCGAGCTGGGGGCGACCCATAATTAATTTATCGAGTATATTATTATTATAATACATTTAGGTTAGCCTAATTTTAAAATAATTTATATTGTTAATATACAATAAAATCTGAAATACAGGACTAAAATGATATCTGAAATACATTACTAAAATGATATTTTATAATTTTTTTTTTAAGGGCATCGAAATAAAGATTATAATGTATGACGTGTGATGGACATAGATGAGTTGAATTCCACACTCAAAATTATTGACCGAAAAACCCAAGTATTAAATCGTGTCCATTAAAGTTGAGACGATAAAAGCTTATAGAAAAGAATTTCCAAAGTCTAAAAGCTTCTAGGTCAAGGGTCAAAAAATTATATTCTGAAAGAGATGGAAAATTCTATTACTGTTTGTACCAAAAAACGTACGCCGATAAATGAACATTACAAGAATTTGAATGTTGAACTTCTTGTACTCGATAATTATATATATATATATATATATATATATATATATATATATATATATATATATTTTTTTTTTTTTTTTTTTTCTTTCCCGGGTCGTTACAGATGAGGGTGTTCATGAGGTGCATGACACTATGGGGTTCCGCTGACCTCCGGACGTCGCTACAGATTAGCTTGACCAGAGGGTCGAGGGGGTGTGCAAGTGCCCTGGGGATTCACACTCGCACGTGTGAGTCGTGTGTAGGGAAGTACTACATATCCAATTTGTCCGAGACTGGAGGCCACCCCTAAGATGATTAGAGATAGGTCCCTAAATCATGATTGCATGTGTTTGCATTTGCATGGCCCCCTATAGTGGGGCCACTTACTGAGTATTCTTTGAAATACTCAGG
>NW_019268539.1:2008221-2031817 GCF_002738365.1 Cucurbita moschata
TTTTTTTTTTTTTTTTTTTTATCGATAATATATATTTTAACTAGTTGAGAGTTATTTTTAACCATCTAAACAAATTATAATTTTGAAAAATTTTCAAATATATTTAAGCACATAAATACTAATAAAAAAAATAAACAATTTTTAATCTCCATTGTCACAAATTATTTTCTATTTTTTTAGGAAAAAAAAAAATGGAAAGATTAAAATTATATTTTATTAGAAATAAAAACAATTGGCACGCAATATGAAAGGGAATGTTCTTGGGGTAACTTTTTAAGCATAATTTAATTTATTTTAACATAATCCTTTGTTTAATATTTTTTAGAAGCACTTTCCAAGGAAAAGCAAAAAGATTTTACATTATAATTAGAAAGTAAAAAAAAATAGTTATATAAATTATGATTTTCTGTTTTAATTAAAAAAAACAAATTATGGTTATATAAACACTTTTAAGAAAAAATAAAAATAAATAAAAAAGATTATAGTTTTAAAATATCGGAAGTCATCTGAGATAAATTAATGATATTTATACCAACGATAATACGGAAAGGGCAAAATGGTAATTTTGTAAAATTTCAACGATAATAAATTAATGAATTAAATGATTAATATGACTAGTTAATTTACAAATTTGCTATTTAATTTAAATTATTTTTAAAATTTTATACTAATTCAAATTACGATGTATGATCGAGATAACAGTATAGCCGATGATGTATAGATTCGAGTCTATTTTTACAAACTTTAAGAGTACACGAGGACCAACAAGAAGCAAACGAGCAACGACTTCACATATATTTCGATTGCAGTTAAGTCCCGGATATACATATATTCATATTGCTGATAGGTCCCCATATTTATACATATTTATATATTTGGACTTACAGGAGTGAGCACTAGTTTCTAGAGACACAAAGCTGTACTCATTTTGCCGCACGCCAAGTGGTTATCACAATTCCGCCGCGGGCTTTGGCTACCTGATTGCAGTTCACCGCTACAGGCATCTTTTCTCTCTTCTTCCTCGGAGGTTGCTCCGGCTTACACGGCGCTTGCGGCAGAGCCGGCCTCACCGCCGCCCTTCTCGTCGCCGGTGCTCGACCGAAGTATTCGTCAATTAGGTCAAATCCTTCTCTTCCAATCTTTGCCAGGTCACCACGACGAGCCATAATTTTTCTCTCTTTCAAAGACTCCTTTTGTTTGGTTTGTAAATCTTCTTTGGGTTTGGCCCATTTTATAGCTGTGGAACAAAGCTTAATTATGGGGACTTTGTGGGCCCCACAGATGGAATAAGTTTGTTAGAAAATAAAATAATAATTTCTTTTTTTAATTCAAAATAATGAATTTAATTTTTTTTATTAAATTAATAAAAATAGTTTCAATAATACCTTCATACTTTAAAAATAATAATTTAAAATCAGCTCCCGATGAAAACATCCTACTTTATTTTAAAAATACCCTTAAAACTATAAAAAAAAAATCATTAATAGGTTCAAATTTTTTTAAATTAAAAAATACTTTTATCTGTCTATAATAAATTTTTTTTTTAATTCAAGAATATATATATATATATTAAAGTTTTGAAGGTATTATTAAAACTTTTGAAAGCTTAAGATATTTTAGAAGAGGTAATCATCTCAATAAGAGATTAAATAAAGCGAAGAGCTTCAAACATTATAAATGGAATTTATATGGTCATGATTGAATCATCCCGAACACTTGAACCTTGAGTGTACTAAACTCCAGTTAAATTCTCTAGTTTGAGACGAGAAAAGAGGGCGAGAATTAAAAAAAAAAAAGGAATCGGAGATAGAATTTTGTATGATTGCAATAACTTTCACACAGTGGATTTTATTCTCGTGGGCCTTAATTTTTTTTTTTTCGGTTTTTGAGTTATTTGCTAAAAAATAATCTTCTCGAGGGCTTTTCCATGATTGCTAAGGCATAATCCAAATTCGAAGCTAAGTCCCACCAATCACGAAAAACGTCGAGATACTATCAATTTGGAGTGATACTTCGTGAGGAGTTCTGAGCACACTTCGAACCATATTTCTTTTTCAATTAATTTATATTTATTTAGATTTTTTTCCGAAAGTATTGGATTCAATATCGAGTAAAATAATAGATTTTGATGCGCTATAAAATAAAATAATGGATTTTAATGCAGCGTAAGGAATTAGGAATATTTTGAGGTAATTATTTTAGTATATGATTAAGTATATTTTGATTTATCTTTTCAATAGATTATAGTTTTGGAACCTTACAATAAACAAATGGATTAAACATATTTTTATCAAAGTAATTTTTTTAAATAATACTTTTAACAGTATAGCTTAGGGTAATAAAAAATTATTTATTTACCTTCGATTAATTTCAAATTATATTTATGTTAGAATATATATGAGTATTTCTGCTTTAAAATTAATATAATTTTTTAATTATTATTTTTAAAACAAATTTAAAATCCACTCTCTAAACGGAATGCTTTTATGACCGTTGAATTGGTCTCCCGGGCGGTGGAGAAGGCTGGGTCGGCCAATATTCTTTTCAAATTGGGTTCGGATGAGTCCGGTTTATGACGTCATAATGCTGACGAAACGATAAAATATTTTTCTCATTTCAATTAGATTTAATTTTTTAAAATTTCAATTTAGTCCTTGTATATATTATTCAATTTTTACTATTTATTATTTATTTAAAAATTACGTCACATATATTTTAAATATTTTAATATATCTAAAATTTCATTCACTCCTCTGACTCTTTTCATCCTAATTAAATTAATATTAAAATACCAATATGAGAATAACTCAGCATTACTAAATTGATGAATCTTTTTTGGCAACACTCCTTGTCTAGGATTTGGAATCCGAATTCGATACCTGATGGCCTCGGCATTCCTCTATAACATAATCACGTTACCCACTCCTCGTTTCTTAAGAGTAAAAACTATCTCCACGGTCCAAACAAGAGGTAAAAGCACGTTTAACCCTGAAGTTCATCTGATTGAGACACCGAAAATGAAAGTGCACATTGTTGGTATAGATAATGACTTTCAATTCTTTTAAGACTTTTTCAATCGTCCTAGACACGGTCTCGGTTAATTCATATACCCTTATTTACTCGGGTGTCACATTTTTTATTAATATTTTTAAGAGCACAAACTAACAATTAGGGCAAAGGGTATAAATGTAAATACATTCATGGGGAGGGCTTGATTGTAATTTTAGAAAGAAAAGGTAGCTTTATTCGTATTTATCCAAGGGATATTAGGCAACATTCTATCCGAATATACCTACCAAAGCAGTTCCATAAACTGATTTTTTTTTAAATAAATAAAAAATAATTTCTGATTAAATTAAATTTAATTCCAAAGTTTAGAATTTCCTTTATTCTGATTAAATTAATTTATTTTAATATAATTTTTTTAAACATGTTTTTGAAGAAACACATTAAAAAACAGCATTATGGTGAAAGAGATTTTCTATTTTATTTTTTTTTTAAAATAATTTATTGTTATATAAAAAATTTTAAGAAAAAAGGTAAAAAAAATATTATAATTTTAAAATTTTTGGCATACGTTTGAGATAAATGGATAATATTGCAACACTAATAAGAAAAAGGGTAAAATGGTAATTTTGTAGGGTTTTTTTTTTTAAATACTATATATAATTATATAGCTAATATCATGAAAATTATTGTTATTTTTAAGACATTATTATCATATTAGTTCTTAAAATTCAAGAAAGCCATGCGGGTGACGTGTCATCCTTTAGTATCATCTATTATATTATATAAAAATATTAAAAAAATTAATGTAGACTTCAATTATGCCCGTAATATCATTTTCATTAAAATAAATTAAAAAAACTAAGATACTTAGTATTATTTATAATTATATATATATATATATATAATTGTGTTACCATTTATTTTATTTTAAAATATTATTGACATATTTAATTTTATACATGAACTAAAACAAGGATCTACGGTTCACATTTACGTTCATAATTAAGGTTTTGTGTTGAGAATTAAATGATTTCTTGTCTTCGACATGACTGTAGATTCACGGCCCGTTTCGAGATTCACGCTAAAAAATTGTTACCTGCAAGCGTAATAAATATATACAAACTTTGGAAGACTGAAATAAGATTTAAATTTTATATTCTATATAACAACTCTAACGCAACATAGAAGTTGACAACAACGTTTCGTAAGTCGAAGCCAACTAAACCGATCGAGCTTACACATCCAGAAAAGGGAAAGCAAAGTATTCAGAGACTATGAAAATGGAGTCGATGACAAAACACATCACTAAAATGGAGTAATAAAAGTTTGAGCAGACTGTTAGGTCACCAAACATTGACACGACTTAGCCTTTATACATATCTCAGAATATCAGATGGGACTAATATAAATAGAAGACCACCTCGACCTAGAAAGGTACGTAGTTTTATCATGCTCAAATTGATACTATTTCATCTCGATACTAGCTTAAACATCAGAGCGTGCTGGACAAAACACGATATTGGTATAAGATTCTATCTTACAATTTACTCGATCAGAGGACAATCAAGGTACCCGATCGAAATTCGATCGTAAATTCAAATCTCTATTACCGATTTTGGAATTAAATTCTTTACGAAAAGATTCTCGAAAATAATAATAATAATAATAATAATAATAAATGGACATGCTCCAATTACCAGACACCTGTGGTAAAGGGAGGCAACATGCCTTGAAAAGTCGGTGTTTAAGGGAATCAAATTCCACCTAAAGTTGGTACTTCCACTTTTGAATTCACTTTAAATCTAAATTATATTCTATATTTTAATACAAATATTTGAATTTATTCTTTTCGACCATTATTATATTTTCATTCTCCCTTACGTTCCATTTACGTTACTCAATCATTAATCAAACTCAGAATCGTGTTAATTATTAATTAAGCACTTGTACGATTTTAATCGATCAATAATATCGAATGTTTAAAAAATTCTTATTATATTTGTCGAGGATAATATGGATTTTTTAAAGATTATTATATAGCATATTTATTTTATTATTATTTAATTTTGTAATTATTTTTAGATTATTTATGAAAATAAATATATTTTTATAAATTAACATTTTATTTTTATAAAAAAAATTATCAATGGTTAATTATGCCTTAATCAAAGTTAATTTTTTAAAAATTAAAACTTTTATTTTATTAGTTAAAAATTGTTCTACTAAACAGTTTTGGTTATCAAATGGGCCGTAAATCTTCTTTAGAGATCCAACTGAATTGGGCCGAACGAGAACTCAAAATACTGCATCAGCCCAAAATGCATCTCCAGGCCCATTTTCAATCTGACGTGGAGTAGCAATATTAAAAAATATTAAATTATATAAATTTGGATATTTTTAACTTTTTTATCTTCCAAAATTACCTCTAGAGTTTTTCACTGAGATAAGATATCACGGTTACGAAGTATGTTGCAAACAGCTTGTCGAGCAGCCGTCTCATGCACGAAGAACTGTCTTCGCTCTCCCAAATAAATTTACTCATGAAAACTCTCATTTGTATGAATCAAAATATAAACGTAACGTGATTTACAACACTATTTATGAAAATTTACCAAGACGTAAACATTAATTACCTAAATAATTTTAACCATAGCAATTGATATGACGAATAGTAACATTGATCTTAATCTTTTATACAGTTGTAATTGTTCCGTCCGTGTCAATTATCTTTCTTTATTTTAATGAATTTTTTTTATAATAATTTCAAATTTTAAGCGTAAAAATGAAAATCTTCCAAATTTATGAACATATTTGTTAGTAACTATCTCATATCTCCATCATCAGATATTGTCCGCTTTAGTTCGTTACATATCGTCGTTAGCTTCACGGTTTTAAAACATGTATGTTAGGGAGAAGTTTTCACACACTTATTAAAAATGTTTCGTTCCTCTATCTAACCACTGTGAGAGCTCCAATCCACCGTCTTTGTGGGCTAGGATTCTCCCCGACACACTGCCCAAAGTTGATTTTGATACCATTTTATAACAAATCAAATCTAGATATTATTTTCTTTGAATTTTCCTTCATGGTTTTAAAATAGGTAGAGAAGTTTTCATAAGAAATGAAACATTCCAGCATGAATACCTCTCGGTATTAAAATATTTTTACAATAAGTCTTTTTTTTTTTCTCTCCTTAATTAATTAAATAAAAAAAAGAGTTTTTTTATTTTTTAAAAATGGATTTAATTAGGAAACAAACCACAACCAAAACCAAAAGCTAATTCAAAATTCCACTGGTCATTGGCCAATTTTAACTGCGATAGAAACGGTAAAAAAAAGAAAAAATTCGTAGACCGTCAATCAATTAAAGGAAATAACTGCCACTCAAATTTACCTTCTATTTTTACCTCCCTTTCCTTTCCTTCCATGCCAGAGCCAAAGGGGCAATCAATCGTATCTCTACCTTAAAGGCCCCGAACGCTCTGAAAGAAAACAAAAAAAAAAAAAACCCCCAAAAATAAAAGAATAAATAATTAAAAATTAAAATTATTATTTTTCAAAAATGTCCAACGGATTTGATGCCGAAAGCGACAAAAAGAAGAAGAAAATCGCCGTCATTAGCGTTTCTTCTTTAATCCTCGTCGCTATGGTGGTTGCCGTCACCGTCGGCGTCAACAACGCTCCTCAAGAGGATCTCGACGACGGCGGTGGAGGCGGAGGCGGCGACGCTCATGATCACGGTGACGACGCCGAGAAGATTTCGTCATCAACTAAAGCAATCAAAACCATTTGTCAACCAACGGATTACAAAGAAACTTGCGAAGAGAGTTTAATGGTGGAAGCCGGCAACACAACCGACCCGAAAGAGCTTGTCAAAGCCGGGTTCAAAATCGCCGTGGAAAAACTTAACGCGGCGATTAGAAATTCCACTACGCTTCAAGAATTAGCTCAAGACCCAAGAGCCAACCAAGCTCTTCAAAATTGCCGCGAGTTATTGGAATACGCCATCGACGATCTCCACGATTCTTACCATCGAATCGGCACCTTCCACGTGTCGAAATTTGAGGAGTTTGTTAACGATTTAAAGATTTGGCTTAGTGCAGCTCTCACTTATGAACAAACTTGTCTTGACGGATTTGAAAACACTACCGGCGATTCCGGAGAGAGAATGAAAGAATTTTTGAAGTCCGCTCAAGAAATGACCACTAACGGCCTTGGTATTGTCAGTGAATTGTCCAAAATTTTGGGTACACTTGACGCGCCGGCAGCGACTGGGCGGCGACTTTTGGACACTGACATTCCCTTGTGGGTTAGCGACGGAAAGCGGCGGCTAATGCAAGTGGGGACGGGGGCGATTAAGCCCGACCTGGTGGTGGCTCAAGATGGGAGCGGAAAGTACAAGACAATAAATGAAGCTTTGGTTCATGTCCCGATGAAGAGTAATAAAACGTTTGTGATTTATGTCAAAGCCGGGATTTATAAGGAAATTGTTGTTATTCCTAAGCATATGACTCATTTGACCATGTATGGCGACGGACCGACCAAATCTGTCGTTACCGGTAATTTAAATTTTGTCGATGGCATTCAAACTTTCAAGACAGCTACATTCGGTAAGTATCGATGAATTTATTTATTATTATCATTATCGTGGATTGATTGATGATTTAACGACTATTCCAGCTGCTATTGGAGCTAATTTCTTCGTTCGAGACATGGGGTTCGTGAACACTGCTGGACCGACAAAGCACCAAGCTGTAGCCCTACGTGTCCAATCGGATCGAGCCATCATTTACAATTGTCAAATAGATGGGTACCAAGACACTCTCTACGCCCATGCTAACCGTCAGTTCTATCGAGACTGCATAATCAGTGGCACCATTGATTTCGTGTTTGGCAACTCTGCAGCTATCTTCCAAAACTGCAAGCTAGTGGTTCGTAAGCCATTGGATAATCAACAATGCATTGTCACAGCTCATGGGCGGCTCAATCGTCGTGAACCGACGGCATTGATCTTCCAAGGCTGCCACTTCATGGGTGACCCGTCTTACTTGCCGTTCAAGAAAGTGAACAAGGCGTATTTGGGGCGGCCATGGAAGCAATATTCACGAACCATTATAATGGGGTCTCAAATCGACGACTTGATCCAGCCGGAAGGATGGTTGCCGTGGATGGGCGATTTTGCACTCAATACGTTGTTCTACGCCGAGGTACAGAACAGAGGGCCAGGGGCTGATCAGAGCCATAGAGTAAAGTGGCGAGGAATTAGACATATTACGCCGCAGCACGCCGCAGCTTACACTGCCAGACGATTTATTGACGGCGATGCTTGGATTCCAGTCAGAGGGGTCCCCTACTCTTCTGGAATGATGTAAATGGAATTAAGGAGACGCCTTATTTTCACCACTTCGGCATCGAACACTGCAAATCCAATGGAATAAATAAATAAAATTTTAATTTTTTTTTTCTGGCTTTTTTTTTCTTTTTCTTTTTTCTTTTTTCATATAAAATAATTATAAAGAAATTGATAATTACCAACGATGTCATAAAAAATGATTAAAAGTACGAAAATGGCCTTACATATTCTAAATAGAAGACGATGGAGTGTAGTAGTGATTTTTATCCATATACAAATTATAAGGGTATTAATGTAATTTTAGGGGCATTTCATATTTTTTTAATGCTTTAATTTTAAGGATAAAAATATAAATTTTATTTGGATTTTTTTTGTTCGTATAAAATAATTATAAAGAAATGTATAATTACAATATACCAACCGGTGTCAAAAATGATTAAAATTACGAAAATGTCCTTACATATTCTAAATAGAAGAATGTCCTTACATATTCTAAAAAGAAGACAAGGGAGTGTAGATAATGATTTTTATTCATGTACCAATTATAATAAGGGTATTAATGTAATTTTAGGGGCGTTTCATATTTTTTAATTTCTTTAATTTTAAGGATAAAAATATAAATTTTATTCTGCTTTTTTTTTCTCATATAAAATAATTATAAAGAAATTGATAATTACAATATACCAACCGATGTCATAAAAAATGATTAAAATTACGAAAATGCCCTTACATATTAAAATAGAAGACGATGGAGGGTAGATAGTGATGTTTATCCATATACAAATTACAAGGGTATTAATGTAATTTTTAGGGGTATTTCATATTTTATAATTTCTTTAATTTTAAGGATAAAAATATAAATTTTATTCTGGCTTTCTTTTTCTTTTTTTTTCGCATAAAATAATTATAAAGAAATTGATAATTACAATATACCAACCGATGTCATAAAAAAATTATTAAAATTATGAAAATGCCCTTACATATTCTAAATAGAAGACTATGGAGTGTAGTGATTTTTATCCATATACAAATTATAAGGGTATTAATGTAATTTTAGGGGCATTTCATATTTTTTAAATTCTTTAATTTTAAGGATAAAAATATAAATTTTATTTGGCTTTCTTTTTTTTCGTATAAAATAATTATAAAGAAATTGATAATTACAATAGACCAACCCAGGTAAAAAATGATCAAAATTACGAAAATGCCCTTACATATTCTAAATAGAAGACAATGGAGTATAAATAGTGATGTTTATCCATATACAAATCATATACAAATTATAAGGGTATTAATGTAATTTCAAGGGTACTTCATATTTTTTTTAATTTCTTTAATTTTAAGGATAGAAATATAAATTTTAAAATTGTAGAGACTAAATAGAAATAAGGAGAAAATATCACAAAAATTGAAAAGTACTTGTTCGTATCTTAGTTTACATCTAAAAACCAAACAGATATTTACAACTCCCATCCCGTTCCGTTCCACATGGAACCGTTATCTTTCTCAACGAACGGCCGCCGATTCCTCCTTCTCCAGATCCCGTTTCGTTGCATCTCTACTTAGAATCCTTTTCAAAGACAACGATTTCACAAAACTCGTCGTTGTCTCCGACATGTCGGCTGCTGGCCTCGACTCGTCATCCACCAGCTCCACCGATGCCGCCATCTCAACCAGACACTCACGAACCGGTTCATCCTCGCTAGATCTCGAACCCGGTTCGCAAACATCAAGAACTAGCTCCACCGGGTCATTAGATGGGCCGGATTCGGATCCAGGTTCGGGTTTGACCTCGGATCTACAAAGCGGGCAGGTCACGTGCGAGTAAAACCACATATCAATACACCCCACGTGAAAGCTATGGTTACATTTGGGAATAGTCCGCCCGATTTCGTTCTCTTCAAACTCCGATAAACAAACCGCACAATAAACCGGATCCGGGTCGGGTTTCATCGAGTGAACGAAAACGGGTAGGGATTTGAGAATCGACTGCGGCAAACCACGCGATGAAGCGGCGGCAATTCGAGGCTCCGTTGTGAATTCAAATTGCACACGGCGGCGACGGCGACGGTGGCTACGGGATTGTCGGCGGCTGGAGGACAGGAGATACAATCGAACATAGAGATGAAGACAAATCATGAGGATAACGACAAATAACAACACAATGACTGCGCCGAGCATAATTTTGCCGCTGAGAGCGTAGCTTTTGAAGGACGACGGAGAGAAGAGTCCGCCGCCGTCATCGTCGTCCTCGGCGGCCATGAAACGGCGGCGTTTTAGTGTGTCCGGGAGAGATTGAGAGAGAAAAGAGCAGCGAAGGTAACTAATTTGATAATGGAAGAGAGAAAGAAAGGAATAATAAATTTAAAGGAAAATGGGAAGGAAGCTTCGTGAGGGTTTCTATGAAGTTCTGTAGGTCAACAAGAACAAGATTTAAACGGCTGCTAAATTATTATTTAATATTTTTTAAAATTAAAAATTAATTATTTGGATTTGTTATGAAATGGATTTGGCAGTAGTGGTCTAGGCAAAACAAATTACATTGACTCAATTAAAAAAATAATAAATAGTGGCTAACTTAATAAAAAATATATATGTTTATTTATTTATTTTAAATTTAAGGGTATTATTAATATTTTTATTCATTTATATTTATTTTCTACTTATTTTAAAAAAATTATAGGATAAATTTTATTGTCGCTCTTGGTAAGATCGTTTAAAATAATAATGAACTATAAAATAAATGAAAATTTTCGCTCTTCACCACGCCCCGGGACATCTCTAATCATTTTTATTGTTGTTACTGAAAATATAAATAATCATGAAAATATTTTTTTAACAATTAATTAAATAAGTTAGATGGACTAAGATACAGAAAATGTACCTATTGTAAAACCCGATAATAATAATAATGTCTTTGAAGTTTGTACCTTTCAGTCGGTATTAAACCATTAAACTATACTCGAATTGATAATTGCATGGCTTATTAATACAATTTAAAAAAAAAAAAATCTCGAACCTATTATGACATTTTTCGTGTTTGTGTTTTTTAAATAAAAGTGAAATGATAATTCGAGTATTGTTCGGTAAATAAGATATGGATTGTTATTTTAATAGTCGATGGTTAGACGGTGCACTCGGAAATGGATGAATTAAAAATAATAATAAAAAATAAATAAATACTAAAGTGAAGTGTGGTTAAAATGGATTGAAAAGTAATAGGAAGCTGCCTAACTAAGATGGTTGAAACGTCCTTCCGTGGGCCCAACTATTTGGGCCACTGGGTGTAATTTTCTGGGCCCATTTGGTTTGTCAATTTTCGATTTTATTTTTTCCAATAATACGGCCGTTCCATTTACGCTTGAAACAATTTAAATTTTAAAAAACAATAAAAAAAATAAATAAATAATTTCCTTGACTTAACGATCTATCGCTATAGAATCGACGACTCCCAATAAATAATTAATAAATAAACACTTTTCATTTTACTAATAAACTAAAATGTTTATTATTTTGTTTAGGATGAATTAATAAAAATATTATTTAACTATATTTTAATTAAAAATAAATTACCAAAAATTACAATAATATTTTTACACTTTTTAAAAATTCAAAAATATTTTTATCATTTATTTGGGATGAAAATTAATTACGGTTAACGGTCTTAAAAATACTCTTTTAGTTTTAAAAAAATATTTAAAAATAGTATTAGTTAATATATTTAATTTTTTTAAAATATTAAAAAATACTTTAATTTTTTTTTTAAATTAATGATATACATTTACCCTTGGTACCACGTTTCAAAAATACTTACGAACTCTAACATTAAAAAATTTGGAGATAATCTATAAGGTGTTTGACAAACGGTTTTTGTCCATATATTGACAGTAATAACTTATTTTATTTTATTTTTATTTTTATAAATATAAAGGATACTAATTCTACCTTTAAAATTTTGTGGGTTTTTTTTAAACACTATTAAATGTTTAAGGGTATTTTTGAGATTTTTAAAAGTTAAAAGATATTATTGAATATTTTTTAGACGATGATATTTTTATTAATTTAGCCATTACATTATAATCACTTTTTATTTTATTTTATATTTTATCAAAATTTTACAATATAAAGAAACTTAGAGTAAAAAATACATGTGAAAATGTTGATAAAAATATAGAAAGTCAATGGAATTTTACATTTATTTATTATTTATGAATTAAAATATTATAAAAAGTTTAAAATCTTAGGGTAAAAACTTGGGCCGCTTGGAAGGCCAGAAGCCCAAAATTACTGGGCTTTAACCATTGGCATCACTAGTTTAAAAACTGGGCTGATATTTATTATTTATTTATTATATGCTTTAATAAAATATAAATTTTTAATATAGAATAAACCCCACATGCCAATTTCGTTACGCTTCATTTTAGAACATAAAAGTATGATTTATAGACAACAATTTTTAATTATTTATACACGTGAAAGAAAATATGTTAGAAATGGATAAAAAAAAAAGGACGGTTTTAAAATTTTAGGTCAAAGCTATCGTGGAAATATTATTTTTCCAAACATGTCCATAACCCGAAATGTACTTTTGGTCAAGATGTTGATTAGAAATGATGCAAAAGAAAAGAAAAAAACAACAACCCCAAAATTAGCCTTTGTCTGGTTTAACTCGAGAACGAGTACTCGAATCTTTGATCTTTTAGCTAAGACTAGCTGAACCATATATGTCGAGATTGACAGTATTGATAAGTTGAGTTTCGTAAAAAAATAAGGCATCTTTTGCTTACCGTGATTTAGTTTTTTTTAATAAAAAAAATTCACTCATTTTGAGGTTGGCTTACGATTTATATGCTTTCAGTAGTTATCCGCTCTGTGTATGGCTACCTAGCGTTTACTATTGGCACGATAATTAGTACATCAGAAGTATGTTCAAATCGAGCATCAATGTTTGAAACTGTAATCAATATTTTATGCACTAAGCTATGTTCAAATTGAATAATTATTAGAAGAGGGAGGAAATGAAATAATATTTGAAAATAAATATTTAAATAAATAATTGTATTTGATTGCTTTAATGGAAAGAAAAGTAAAGAAGAGAGCTTAGATTTAGGTTAACGTCAATTCAGTCACGTGCTTCTGTGCCCTCAAAACATCCCTTTTTCACGTGTTAATCTGCCCCCTACCCGGTTTTTTATTTTTATTTTTATTTTATTATTTATTTTCTTATAATTAATTTAATATTAAGTTTTATAAAACACTTTTTTTATGATAATTATTTTTCTTAATTTTAAATTAATAACTTAAATTAAACCAAATATTAGTGAACTATTTATTTTCTAGCTATTATTTAAATACAATTTTTTTTTATTATTAATATTCGTTTCAAAGTTCTCACTCCAAACAATAAAAAAACTTTAATTATTTTTCTATATATATATATTTTTCAATTTTGAAAATGCATTTTGACCTAATTTAAAAGATACATTTTTTTAATTAAAAAAAATATAATTAAGATATAAAAAAAAATATATTATTCCTATATTTTAATTAATTGACATAAAAGTAACTTTGTTAATAGTTCAACGAACATTAATTTGGACGAGTGATTTGACTTTGGGACCCATTTCAAATAAACTTCTTGCCTAACGTTTGAATTATAATTATATATGTGATGATCCAATTTTTTAGATTTCGAAAATTAAATTGAAACTAAAAAAAACGAAAGTAAAATAAAAAATAAAAATATAATAAAATTTAAAATAAGAAAAAGAAGTCAACCATCCAAAATTAAATCTAATCCTAAGATGATATTATTCAAGAAAAGCGTCTAATTCACGAAGAATTATTTAACCCTAACATCTATAAAATTTATCGTTTTTTACTTCTAAATCGTGTGTTCTTTAAGACCTGTAAAAATTAAAAACTTTATTTTCGTGTCTATGTATTCTATATTTTTAGCTTGTTTAATTAATAAAGAACGATATAAATTAAAAAATTATTTTTTTATTAGAATAAATAATAATAATAATAATAGAATGCTTTAAATAATTTTCGATATCATAAACTTTTGAATGTTCTTAACTTGCACGTATATGATTATATAATCATGAATTTTGTTTATTTCAAATTATTTAAAGATTTTCTTCCACTAATTTGATAAATTTTAATATAATAAATTTATGTCAAATCGAGTGTATCAATAAATTGACCCCATTTTTAAATGAATGAGATCATAAATGGTTATTGTATATACGGTATGATTTTTTTTTCTTCAGTATCTTAATCATAAAAACTTTAAAATTAAGCGTATTTGGCATGAAGTAATCCTATGTTAAAAGTGTTGGATGATGAAAGTTCCACGTGTCGGTTAATTTAGGGAATGATCATGAGTTTATAATCAAGGAATACTCTCTCCATTGGTATGAGGTCTTTTGGAGAAGCGCAAAGCAAAGGCATGAGAGCTTATGCTCAAAGTGGACAATATCATACCATTGTGGAGAGTCGTGTTCATCTAACATGGTATCAGAGCTATGCCCTAAACAAATATCGAACAAAGGGCTCCAAACGTCCACTCCATTGTTATGAGGCATTTTGGAGAAGTTCAAAGCAAATATCGAACAAATGACTCCTAAAGTCCAACATCGGCTAATTTAGGGAATGATCCAGAGGCCTTTTGGGGAAGCTCGCGATGAGAGCTTGTACTCAAAGTGGACAATATCATACCATTGTGGAGAGTCTTCTCACTTCAAGATAAATAAGTAACGTGATCATGTAACGAGAATACAAGAGAATATCAGAGTCATTGAGTATCGAATCTGAATTTCAATTCGTGGTTTGAATCATAAGCATGAGACGTTTTTTCAAACTATCTCGTTTCTCTCCCTCCAATTTTCAAACTATCCGTCATCCATTAATTTCTTTCGATATCTAAATATACAGTTTTAATGATTTCAAGTACCATCCGAACCTTTACGTTTACCCTAATTCAAATGAAAATTTTTAATTTCTCGATTCTCGAGAATTCTGGATGATCATAAATTATTTCTCCACCTACAAGAATTTTAATAGAAAAAGGAGTGGAAATAAAACAATTTTAAATGAAGTTAGAAATAAATAAATAAATAAATAATTATTTTGTTGAAATTAAAACTGTGTCGTTTTGTTACTCATTGGGGGAGACGGCAGAAAAGGTGTCGGTGGTTTGAGTTTCTTTGTTTTCCCATTCGGTGCCTGAGACTTTGGGACCAAAGAAATGGCATTTTAACAACAAATTCCATTTTAATGGAAAATTTAAAATAAATAATAAATAACTATAGGAAGATTATGACAGTTGGATACGGCGTCGTTTCCACCAACCATTTTTTTTTTTAATTTTAATTTTATTTATTTCTTTAGTTCCATCACTATTTTTTTAAAATTTTTTTTTAACTTATAGAAATCCCATCTTAATGTAAAGAAAGAAGGGTTGGAATGAAATTTTGCATAGACAAGATTATCTCAAGTGGGTGTAATAATTATCGACGTTCGTTTATCCTAAATCGATAGCACATGGATGGTCTTGTCTGTGTGTGACATCCCAAAAAGGCGATCAATAATCTTGATCCTTATTTTGATTGCAGTTTAGTCTATTAAAAGAGATTTTGATCCGAAAAATATTGTTAAAGTATATGTGATTCACCAGTTATGTTTACATGTAACTCAAGATCAAAAGTCGAACTTATATTTAACATGTGTGTTGGATTAATATGAAGCGGGTTCATAAAATTATATGAAATTTTAACTAATCAAAATCTAATTTTTATATGTTTGTTTTTTTTGGGAGAAGAAGGATAGTTAGTTGAATGATTAATTGGTGGGAAGATAAGAATTGTGGGAGCATTTTGATTTGGTATGAAAAGAAGAGGCAAGAATTTGATTGCTATGAAAGGACGTTAGTATTGTGAGAAACCTAAGCAATCAATATCCATAAGAAGGCATTTAATTAAATAAAATTAACAATCTTTTCTTTCTAAATCAACTTTAGGCTTTAAATATATGGAAAAAATATATACAGTGCCAAAATAATAAATTTTTACCTACACCTAAGCCCTTGCCAACCCAAGGTCATCGGTAGTGAATATTCTTCCCTTCAAGATTTTTAAAATGCGTCCACTTTTATAAATAATGTTTCGTTCCCCTCTCCAACCGACATGAGATCTCACAATCCACCCCTCTTTGAAGTCTAGCGTTCTTGCGGCCACTCGTTTTCATTCCTCTTATAAACAATATTTCATTCCTCTTTTTCCAATCGATGTGAGACCTCACAATCCACCCCTTTTCGGGGCCCTACATTCTCAGTGGCACTCGTTTCTCTCTCCAATCGATGTAAGACCTCATAGTATGACTATCAAATATTTTAAACTCACCATTATTATGGATTTGGACTCATAACTTCAAACATACCTGAATCAATTTGTCCATTTTCTTGACGACTTAGGAACAATAACCATCGAAATATGATCATCAAATTGGTTCGAGAAAAGTGGAAGAGATAAACGTGGTAAGGAAAGCTACATGAATGGAAAAACAATGAGCCCCACAATTTTGGTAGTTGAAATATACCTTATATTGGCTGTACATATAGCACTACCTTCATAAGAAGAAGACGTACAACATGTGGTGTTGTGACAAATTCAATTTGACTATTGATTAGTATGTATAACCAAACTTTTGGCTGCGCTTCTAAAAATAATAATAACAAACCAAACTTTAGGCAAGAAATTGCATAAGCTTTCCCCATTTATTGAGCTTAAGGCACCTCATTTACAACATGTTCTTTTCTTTGAATTTTGCAAACTCCAACAAGAAAGCTCCACTTTCTTTTTATGCTTTCTTTCTCCCACAAAATGAAAATACCTATGTTTGTTTTAGTCCTATTCCAGATGCAAACGTTCCTAATTCAACTTCTAATATATTTAAAACCGTGCTGAAATTAAACTTAAGATTAACTGCAATCAAATAGTAAAAAAAATGATTCTAAGTAAAATTTGAAGATTTGATTGAATTGAATGCCGTAAGAGTCACATGTACCATCATATTTAAAAGCATCGGAAACATTAAAGAAATTATGGGATAATTATGGAACTAAAAACCTATTCGACTATGAAGAAACACTTTTCCCACGTGAAGTGAAGAGAAATCAAGGCATTATTTTAAAACTTAAAATAAGCATGATCGTTTTACAAGGAGGGAAGTGGAAATGTTCCCCTTAATTTTGGAAAGTGCCAAAGTTCCATAAAATTATGGGTATTTTTTTTTACGTTATTTTCAACTTTATCACATGGTTTACACAAGAAATGCATGTTTTATACAAATCAAGCATATAATACCCCATGCCCATATAGAACTTAATGCCAACTTTGTCTATAAAAAGAGAGCCTACGGAATATTTTATTAACATATAAATTATCACGAGTAATTAGCATAGCTATAACCTAAATTTATAAACCTACCTACCAAATATACACTTCACTGTCGACCTAAGTTATACAAACTTTAATTCATGAGTCCATTTGAACATCCAAACGATATAATATCTGAGCTTTCATCAACATACGAACAAGATACACAAACTAAAAGTTTCTCGACATGATTTTAAAATTAAGACACTATTCAGCTCTCTATTCTTTTTAATGTTGGGAGTGCCACTGAAGTCTTATATTAACTATGAATGAGGAGATCATTTGTCTATAATGACAACTATCTAGTGTCAATATGATCATTTGTCTATAAAGACAACTAGCTGATGTCAATCTGAGTCATAAAAACTTAGGTTCAAAATGGACATAAAAACTTAGGTTCAAAATGGACAATAGAAAATATCGAAAAAGGTCGATTGTTCCCCACACTAACTTGATGAACGGAGTTCCTTTTTTCCTCCTAGAACTTTTAATGGGGAGCAAAACTAAAGAAGGGCCTTCATGCATCTTAAAGAGATGAAAGAATGTGTCACATAGACGCATATAAAAGAGACCCCCACAAAATTGGTCCAATTCCCATCTCTATAAATTAAAATCTTTTCTTTCTTGCATGCCCAACACTCACTTTGCTTTCTTCCTTCTCTCTCTATCCCCCCCTCCCCCTCTTTCATGAGCACAGAGAAAAGAACCAAGTTGGCAAAGGAAGGAAAAAATATGCTTGCAGAAGAGAAGTTCCAAAAGTACCCGACAATGGCAGAGGTACGAATTCTTGAAGAAAAATCTTCTCAGAGAATAATAACTGAAATAATAGAACTATATATTATTAATGGCTTACCTGTTTGCTAACTCTTCTCTGGAGTCTGTTTTGAAGGTGCTGGACGAGCTGAAGCAAATGGCTGACATTGGGTTCCCTGTTTTGGCAATCGGCTTAGTGGGCTATCTCAAAAACATGATCTCTGTTATTTGCATGGGCCGGCTTGGCACTCTCCATCTCGCCGCCGGTTCTTTGGCCATCGGCTTCACAAACATAACTGGCTATTCAATTCTCTCAGGCTTAGCCATGGGAATGGAGCCACTCTGCAGCCAGGCCTTTGGCTCTCACAATTCCTCCATTGCGTTTCTCACTTTACAAAGAACGGTTCTCATTTTGCTTTTTGCTAGTATCCCCATTGGGTTTCTTTGGCTCAATTTGGAGCCTCTAATGTTGGTCCTCCACCAGAACCCAGAAATCACTAGAATTGCAGCTGTTTATTGCCGTTTCGCAGTCCCTGATTTGGTATTGAATAGTCTTCTCCACCCTTTGCGTATTTACCTAAGAAACAAAGGCACCACGTGGCTTGTCATGTGGTGTAATTTGTTGGCTATTCTCTTACATGTCCCCATTGCCATTTTCTTGACTTTCTCTCTTGATCTTGGAATCCGTGGGATTGCTCTCTCCAATTTTATAGCTAATTTCAATACCCTTTTCTTCCTTTTACTCTATTTGACATTCAACACTCGCAGTACTCTTTCCGCCTCCTCCTCCAAGGAGGCTAATCTATTTGTGCCACTGAAAAGCAGCACAGCCGTAAGCGCCGCCACGGTGGGGGAGGATTGGGGAATGCTGATCAAGTTGGCCATTCCTAGCTGTCTAGGAGTCTGCTTGGAATGGTGGTGGTATGAGTTCATGACCATTCTCACTGGGTACCTCTATAACCCGCGGATTGCACTCGCGACTTCAGGCATTGTAATCCAAACAACTTCGCTAATGTACACATTACCAACGGCTCTCAGTGCCGCTGTCTCAACCAGAGTCGGCCACGAGCTCGGCGCCGGCGGGCCCAAAAAGGCCCGACTGGCAGGGGTGGTGGCAATAGGATTGGCCTTGGTGGGCTCATTGATGGGGCTCTCACTGACCACCATCGGCAGAAGGACATGGGGGAGAGTTTTCACAAAAGATGAGGAAATTCTAGAGCTGACAATGGCGGTTCTGCCCATAGTCGGGCTGTGCGAGCTAGCAAATTCCCCACAAACAACAAGCTGCGGGATTCTGAGGGGAAGTGCAAGGCCAGGGATCGGAGCAGGAATAAACTTCTGTTCATTTTACATGGTGGGGGCGCCGGTGGCCGTCTTGTCGGCGTTTGTTTGGAAGTTTGGGTTTGTGGGTCTTTGCTATGGGCTTTTGGCAGCTCAGATGGCATGTGTGGTCTCAATCTTAATAGTGGTCTTCAATACAGATTGGGAACTGGAGTCGATCAAAGCCGAAGACTTGGTAGGCAAAAACACCGATAACGTCTTTGCACATGCAAGCCACACAGCCATACGTGAGGAAGGTCCTGAATTTCTCAAAGAACCGCCTGTTCAAAAACAAGACACGTAAATTCAGATTTAATTTTGAATGATACAACTGTAACTAGGATTTAATTGGAAGCTATACTATATGTTATAATTACCTTCATTTCTCTTCAAAGCCTATTATTTTGTTTGATTTATTAGGTAAATTGGAATTGGGATAAGTTTGTAATATATTGAGATAGTGATTTTTTTGGTGGAGAATTTGGTGCCATATCAATGGATGAAATTTCCCTTTCAAACGATCGGAAATTATATAACGAAAAAAATGGCAGAGGCATATGGAAGCACAGTAATAGACCAGCCATGTGTTGTGCGGTGTGTGTGTGTGACCATTGAGACAACAAATGAAACGTGCGCTATGCCACAGTGTATTTCGTACATGCAAATGCATGTATCCATAAACAAACCTTCAACTATACAGCTCTCATATTCTTCAAATCATCATATATATACAATGTAGGACATTATAGTCATTTCCCAAGGCTAGATCTTCAGTTATGGTCGCGAAGTAACCAAATTTATGGGTTTTTTTTTTTTCTTTTTCTGAGAAAACACCTTTTTTGTTTTAACTTATGGTAAAAACTTTTAAAGTTAGACGTGATATTATATACCTTGGAATTTGGTATATACCTCATCACACTAGCTTGATTCTTCTTTCTTAAAGGTATAAAGCAATGCTGAACCAAGATATCTAACCAAAAATGTCCAACTTTGTGCCTGTTCAGACCCATAGCCCAAACTCCAAGAGTTTTTCCTAATCAAGTTCACTCAAAGCTTCGAAAATTAGACGTCTTGGAAGGACAAATTTCTAATATAATCATATAATTCCATCAATACCATTGGGATATTTTCTATACAACAATCTTTTATATATGTGATTAACCAGACTAACTAACGCACACCTCAACTGGTTTTGGTTGTCAAAGAAATTCGTAAGATATTTTATCTTAGGTAGGTGGTCACTATGGTTTGAACTCATTTCTTCTTAAATTCCCTTGATTTTTAAATGAACTCGTTAAAAGTTGTTTCGTGAAGTAGTATGTAAATCAATCCTGTAGATATACACGTATTTTCAATCTTCATTTCTTTGTTCAAAGAACTTCTCAAGTTCAGGAACTTTCAAATCAACTCAACCGGAAACAAGTTTAGAAGATTTAGAATCCAATCTGGTTTACTGTAGTAAACAGCCAAATATTGTTTTGGAAAGTCCAAAACAATTTCATATCATTATTCCCAAGCAGCACCTAAATCATACAAAACCTCTGATAAATGTTCCTGTCTTGGGAGTTGGGTATTCCATTAAGAAAATAAAATAAAATAAAGGCTTCGCTAAATTTAAGGACTTTGTGCATGTTAGTGAGGCAAAGATGATGTATAAATCTAATTGTCTTACCTGTCAAACTCAAACGGGAAGAGGTCATTAAAAGTTGAATCCAGCTTCCTTACCTGTGTGCAAGAAAGGCAGCAAAATAATGTCAAACAATTAGAGAACAGCGTGGCTTTATGCTTCTTCTGCAGACTCTTTAGACTAAATTTAATGAAATGTCGTTGAAGATCACTGCCTTTTTATGTCCTCTGATTGCTGACCCTTCAACTAATTTCCAGGGAATGAACCGATGTCAACTGAATATAAGCCCAACATTTCTGCCAACCGAAGAAAGCAAGCTTGACTACAGATTCATTTAATAATGACTTCATCACTTAAGAACTAAAACATGATTACTCTTTGCATTAAGTATCCAAACAGAATTCAAAAAGTTGTGCAAATAATCTTTCCTCCCCATAGGGTGCAGATCGGTGGAAGTTAAAATAAAGATGTTAAGTTGTAACAAAAAGTAGATGTTAAGATGTTTGATAACCATTTAGTTTTGTTTTTTGGATTTTAAAAAAATAAAACACTACTGTCATCTATAACTTTTTTTGTTTTGTGATCTACTTTCTACCGATGTTTTCAAAAACCAAGTCAAGTTTCCAAAATTAAAAAAATAGTTTTCAAAAACTTGTTCATGTTTTTAGAATTTGACTGAGAATTCAAATGGTTTAGGAAATATGAAAATCATAATCAAGACATTAGTAGGAAACCAGCCTGAGTTTTAAAAACTACAGAAAACTAAAAACAAAATTGTTATCTAATGGTGTCATATAGAACTAATAAATTTTATGATGCAGTTTAGTGATAATTTTGGCTATAAGACTATTGTAATTCAAACTATGTATAGAGATTCAAACCTACTATGTATATAATACAGATTACCACTCAGCCAGTCAAGAGATAATTCAATTTTATGCCAAGAGTTGATTAGTTGAGACTTTTCATGTTGAAAAGAAGAAAAAGAGGGGAAAAAACTATGCAGGGGGTAACCAAATTATGCAGAGACGTTACATCAAACACCTAGCGTGCAACAGTAGTGGCGTGCATACTTTACAACATGGAACACCAATGCAAGATTCTACATTACAATCAAACTCCATTTCCACAACGACGATGATATAGTAATTGATACGACCTGAAAACGACCGTCATGTAACCGACTGAGTGATATGGAATCTTCATAACGATAAGAACGAATTTGCTTTTCTAATTCGAAATAACAGCCTCAGTAGGAACAAAAAAAAGCACAAGAAACACAAGAAACATGCATAATGTTATGAAGATTTAACTAAAACTGCCTGCCTGACTCTGAATTGCATCGTGAGAAAAGTGAAATTTCCGACCTCAGTAAGAAAATTACTGACAGAGAAAAAATGAAAAACTAATAGAAATTTTCTTTAGCGAGAATATGGAATAATTTACCAGTCATCTCATCTCACAGTTGCTGTTTCTCAATCGCAAACTATAATGCTGTTCGCTTATCAACTCCGATTGTCGAAGAATTGGCTCCTTGACGACGAGATGCCGGGAAACATCCACCAGATATGGGACACTGCAAGAGGATATAGGTCATGAAGTTCGTTAGTGTATTTTCCATGGCGGACATGAACCGGCAGTACTGATGAGGATAATAAAGCAGGACTAGTCGTAGAGTACCGATATTGCAGCACCAGCAACACGATTGTTCCCCAACTTTCTCGATTTCGATTAACATATTCATCAACTCCATTGGCAACAGCAAATCTGAATTCCATTGTTCGTCCCGACATAATCCGCCATTGTTCATCAAAGATCGGTGAGAAAATTTCACATCATATGACAGACGTCCACCACACCAAATCGTTTTCAACAAGCTATGATTATCGCTCGGCATTGATGTGGAATTGGAGAATCTTCTTCAAGTGATTTTGACTTCCGAGACAAGAAAAAGGAAAAATAAAATAAAATAAAACAATGGAAATATTGAAACCACAGGAGATAAACTTCAGTTCTGATTTCGGAGACGATCAAAGTTCGCGAGCAGGATCTGTTCAATTTCCTGGCGGGTTTTTTTTTTTTTTTTTTTTTTTT
>NW_019268539.1:2032095-2077877 GCF_002738365.1 Cucurbita moschata
GGGGGGTTTTTTTTTTTTTTTTTTTTTTTACCGAGGAAAACCGTAATTCTTTGGGCCTCGTATGACCCGATCTGCTAATTGGGCCAATATAAGCCCAGTGATTAATTGGATCCAAAATGCAAAGGCGAGCCCACTTTAAATTGGCCCAAATTTCAAGAGTTTTTATGCGTTGTAGAGGAATCGAACCCCTAATTTGTTGGTCGAGTGTGTATATTTTAATATATTTAGGCTTAGTATAACTTATATTTTACCTCCAAGTGCAAAATTCTTACCAGGGTGTTGAAAGAAATAAATAAATATTTCTCTTCTATTTATATATTTTTTTTTTGTTTTATTTTTTATTTTTACTAATTATTTTTCCAAAAGTGTGAATTTCACTTTTAGAATTCTTTAAGTAAAATCTACTTAATTCAATGAGTCCATATTTATGGGCTAATTACAATGTATTAAGAAATTTGGGTGTTTTTTAGTCTTTGATTAAACAAATTATTATTAGGTTTTTTAGTCTTCCATTTTATCTAATTTGACTCTACCAGCCAACCAACCCGGGATAGAAATAGTGAAAGAAAGGTAAGGATAAGAAGTAGGGTGGAGGAATTGGTCGACTCATCAGCCCCATGACCTCAACCAAGCAACGTCGAGGGTATGAATAGTGAAAGAAAGATGAGGTGAAGAAGCGGGGTGTAGGAATTGGTCCACTTATCGAGCCCAAGACCTAAGACTATAAGTTCAAATCATGTCCCCACCTAATTGCTTGAGATGATTTTTTTGCATTAGTCAAGGGGGGAATAATATCTTTCTTATTTCAACCTTTTTTTTTTCCTAACGAAATCGAAAAAGAACAATTTCATTTCGAAATTCTCCACTATGAAAGGTAAAAAATGAATAGATGTCGTGGCATTCATTTCTCTTTTTAACCACAACGTTTGCAAAAGCAATTAGTTAAAAAAAAAACTACTGCAACATACTGAATCCACATAACGAGCATCTATTGATTGAAAGGTGTGTAAGAAGTCTAAGCATAAACTAATCAACTTGGATGAACTTAAAAAAGAACGTTGAAAAACGACAATGTGGCTCAACGACTAAGACAACTCTATTTTTTTCAAATGACTCGAACTGAGTTAAAAAATAATGTAGAAGAATTAGAACAATGAAATGCATCATTTTGAAACTCCTACTAATATAGAACTGCACCAAATGCACGACCGAATGCTTTGTTCACACGGGCGAACAAGCTGATTATGTCTAGAGTAAAAGGATAGAGTGTATTAAGCAAAATCCATAGATAAGAAGGGGAAAAAAAGGTTGCAGAAGGGAAGACTGTCTTGTCCACAAGGATATCATCATTTGATTAAATAGCGATGATCATAATCAGTTAAACATATTCATTAATCTGCATAATATACATGTTTATCAACCAGATTTGAATAGTAAAACTGCTTTCTGATCCAGGTAGAAGTAAACAAAGTGGTTTGTCTCGTGGGTCACATATGAACCTGCCATAAAAACAACAGAAATTCAACATTAAGGATCATCGACCTAAAATTCTCGACTTATGTCACGTTATTCGTTTCGATCACCACTACCCGTCGTTGGCTTTGGCTTTGCATCAACTTGATGTTAAGAATGTTTTTTTTTTCTCTCACAAAGATAACAGAATAAATTTTGAAACCCTCAAATGATCAACTTATGTCACGTTGACAGCCACGACTCATGATTGGTATTTGCATCAGCTTGATGGTAAAAATGCCTTCCTTCACAAAGATAAAGGAATTTATATGGAGGAATTACGCGGTTTCGTTGCTGAAAGAGTGAATGGACAAGTCCATTCATATCTCAAATCCTTAGATGTTGATAACATGGACGTTGACCACTCGGGAGGTTGCAAGAAATATTGCAACGGCCCAAGGATACCGCTAGCAGATATTGTCATTTTTGGGCTTTCCCTTTCAGACTTCCCCCAAGGTTTTAAAACGCGTCCTTTAGGGAGAGGTTTCCACACCTTTATAAGGAATGTTTTGTTCCCCTCTCCAACCGATGTGGGATCTCACAATCCACCCTCCCCTTGGAAACCCAGCATCCTTGCTGGCACACCGCCTGGTATCGGCCTATGATACTATTTGTAATGGCCCAAAGCCACCACTAGCAAATATGGTCCTCTTTAGGCTTTCCCTTTCGAGATTCCCTCAAGATTTTAAAACGTGTCTTCTAGGAAGAGGTTTCCACACCCTTCTAAGGAATGCTTCGTTCCCCTCTCCAACCGATGTGGGATCTCACAAATATGAACAAATCCATTCTTTTCTCTTGTTGAATTATTTGGGATGTCTAATCTGTCTCCGGATCTGGATATGTTTTGGTTAGCAAGAACTAAAAGCAATTTGTAAGAATTTTCAAACCTTGGTCAAATTATGGAAGTAAAAAGGGACATAAATGTGCTGCACGAACTTGACAAATGTTGTGGATGACAGATTAGACTCTCTCTCACTCCCTGGGCCAGGAAGGGACACTTTTCCATTAGGCTGCGTGACCTTCATTGAATAGGTTGCCAACTCAAAAACGAAAACAAAAACTCCTACAGAAACGTTCGTCGAACCTACCGTAGAAGTCAGCTCAAAGGATTAAGAGGTTCTTATGTTCAGAAGGGAGAGTTTCTAGCTTCTAGAAGCCGCAAGGGACAATAGTATCAGTTTCTTTTTTGAGGTAACTTATGGTTCACCTATTTACATCTTTACTAATCTAACTTTCCAACAAGAAAAAATGGTTCTATGAGGTCACCATAATGTGGCTATTCGTAATAACGGTTGGATGTGGATTCAAAATTCAGCACGCCCCTAATAATCACTTCTATAGATTTGAGTTATTTCACCCTCATACATCCAACTTATTAAAATCGTAAGCCACACCGTGGTGGCCTCGTCGCACTCTCATAACACTAAATTAGTCCAGGGTGATTTTGAGTTCAAATTTCATGAAAAACTAAAATCAGACGTTAGAAGGAAAGGGAATGTGAAATTTTGAGAAGAAAAACTTTTATGTTCCCTGTAAAAGTTACACTTTACAAATCTAAATCAGCTCAATTAAATGAAATCTTGTGGAAGGACTTCTTGTTTATCAAATGCAGGTGAAAAATCGAACATTCACAATCTAGAAATAGTAACTCCTTTTAGTACTCGACTAGTTTAACCAGATCAAACATTCATCATAAGCAACCTACAAGCATAGATCTATTCCATTCACAATGTAAACCTTCGCCACCAAACTTGAAGCCAGAAGGCATGTTATCAATCAGCAAAAACACAAAAATTTGAGTTGAAATTTTAGAGGAAGAGAGAGATCCTTACCAAAATTACGGCCAACAATGCAGTGCCAGGTCGGTCCATGCCTCTTATCGAACTCTTTCTTAATATACTCTGCTACATCTTTCTCAACACTATGCTTTTCAAATGCCTGAAACCAAAATCCCCAAAAGAAACGAGGATCGTGAGAAAGAACAACAGTATAAACACAAAATTCGAAGTAAAAATAAGAAAAAGAAAAATAGCGATCGAGAAAAGAGAGCTGACAGCTATGGCAACATCGATGGCCTCCTTCTGCACATCACCAAACATATCGGCACTCTTTATAACGATTTTCTTGCCAGTCGTCGCCACGGCCAGCGGTTTCCGATCCTCCGACACAGATTTCACCATTAGATTCCCTTGAATGCTTCTCTTAGCATCGTTACTCATTTTCAGCTTCTTCTTCTTCTTCTTCTTCTCTGATCTTCTGTGCCGATTCGGTAGCGAGAAGAGGAACCTTTTTGCAATCTCTGCAACTTTTTCGTTTCAAGAAATTTGGAATTACTTCATCATTTGACTGGAAATTGTAAGAAAAACTCGTGAATTCTCAGAATCTGAGAGGATAAAAGATTTGACTCTTTCTGTAATTTATTGCGGCTTTTGCAATCTGGTCTTTAATGGAGCCGTCGGTGAAATCTGTCTCCGGTACAGCTGGCAAAACGCCGTCGTTTAGTGCTTCCGAAGAGCTAATTCAGCTGTAGAACGAAAAGTGGTACTGCTCAACTTACTGTATTGCCCTTTCCAACCACTCATTTTAATTTTTCAGTTAAAATAATAATTTACTTTCAATTATTCATTCACTTTTTTTTCATCTCTAAATCAATTAATAATGAATAAAGTAACTCATTTATTTTTAATAATAGTTTTTTTTTTTAATCTTTTTATTTTACCTACTTAATCATTGACCATGTCTAAACTAAATTCTATGTAAAAGACAAAACCGAGACCTACTCGAACCCATCTTAGTCCATCCCTCGAGGAAAGAGATCTAAAAGGAACTGAGAAGGCTAATTGGAGCTAGAGAAGAAAAAACTAGGTAGTTAGCTTAACAAACAATGTCTTAACCAGATTCTCTATAAAAGAGAGAACCGAGACCCATCTGAACCCACCTTAGACCATTCCACGAGGAAAGAGATCCGAATGAAAAGAGAGGGCTAGTCGGAGCTAGAGAACAAAAAAATAAGTAGTTCACTTAACAAATAAAAATGTCTTAACCAAATACTACGTAAGAGAGAACCGAGACCCATCTGAACCTACCTTAGCCCATCCCTCGAGGAGAGAGATCCAAAAGGAATGGAGAGGGCTAGTCGAAGCTAGAGAAGAAAAAACTAGGTTGCTTGTTCAATGCATGATAAAATACACGAGTCACTCCTCCTAATATCAGCTTATTTTGAGCTGAAACCGTCCTTTTATATATATATATATATATATATATATATATATATTTATTTATTTATTTATTTATTTATGGTAATTTTAATCTTTTTACTGAAAAAAACAATATTTATTATTACCTCCTCTATAAAATTTTTAAAAATATTTATATATTTTTTATTTTTATAATGGGATGGTTATTATTACTATTTAACTAATTTCTATAAAATTAACTCCCAACTAACAATAATTAAAACATAATAAATAGAAAGTAAATTAATAAAAATGATAATTTTACAATATTGAAGGGTTGCCATTTGTTGAGGAAAGTTTTTTAAAAAATATATATTTTATATAAAAATAAATATTTATTATTTTTTGTTATCCATATTAATAATTCATGTTTCCGAATTTCAATACAATCTCTTCGCGACTTCCAAGAAGGAAAAAAAAAGAAAATTGTAAATCTATGACAGCAACCAATCAGAAAATGACAACACAGCATTTGGAAAAATTAAAAATGGTTTGTTAATGATATCATCTGACAAATCAATGACGTGGCTGATCTGTACGCTTCCACGCTACGCTCTAAGCGAGCGTGAACACACGTTCCTAGTTTTCAAGAATTTCGAACATATAATTAACAAATCATTCTAATTTAATTCAATCCTATTTTATTTTTAAAATTATTATGAAAAATTAAGAATATTTAACCTTTATAACGGATGTGATGTCTGTGAATATTTAATATTTAAGTTTTATAAGATTTCAGTTATTAATAAAAAAATATACGGCAGATAAATAAGATTTTTTTAAATAATTAAAAAAAATAACCTAACAACCTAACCCAAAAAATATAGAATTGGGTTGAGTTGGGCTGTGAACTCTGCTCGAATGGTTTGGATACCCAACTAAATCAACTCAAAATTTCGAGTTGGTCGGAAAGATTTTTACAACTCAACTCAGTTTGTATCCACTTGTATTGATCATCATCATTTTTTCATCTTCTTGCAAAAAAAAATAAAAAATTAGGGGCTTCACCCATAAATTATATTTTAATTTTAATTAATTTTATTTGATTTTAATACAAAAGGTGTGAAAGTGTGAAAATAAATTAACCTATTAATCATTTTTAAATTAAAAGTTGAAATATATATTAGATTATTTTAACATTTAATGTGAGCTTAATGGGGAGCGTGTTCACACGCTCTGTTCAAACGCGTGGTGTTTATTTGAAGATTTGGGATCGTGGCGTAGGACAATCAATGCAGTTCTTAAACTTATTATTCATTGGTTCTTAAATTTACATATTCCATTTCGTAGTTTGAAAGTTGAGTTTCGTTTCGTTTCGTTTCAAAAGAAACAAACGCCATTTCCATGATCGAAAGCTAAGCTAAGCGCCTTTCTTCTGAATCTGAAATACGTGACAAAACTCCGTTGGTTCTCGCTCGAATTCTTCGTGTTTTGTTGCAGAAAAGAATATCCAATCTGTGTTTTGGGAGACTGTATTGCTTTCTGTACTGAGAAATGGCTAGCAAAGTTAAGGGAAGAACAACTTTGGAGGTTGGAGCTGATGGAGTCGCTCTTATCACCATCATTAATCCTCCAGTCAACTCACTTTCTTTTGATGGTATGATTTTCTGTTATTCATAGTCGCCTTCTATGCGGTGTGATTTTACTTGATTCATCTATTTTGATCCTTAGTATGATCACTGCCTTCTTCTTGTGTTGAATTCGCTTTTGATAGATTTCGTGATTCCAACGTTTCTTCCATATCACTTTTTTCAATGAATCACTCGAATTTACATGAATGAACGAAGAGCTGCGTATATTATGATTATCGTCTTATTTCGATTTAAAACGGTTCAATCACATGACAAATTGGCAATGGCTGATTGGACAGAGCCTTTGGTTCAATAATTATACTTATCTGTGTTACGAGTGTTGTTTTAATTGAGAATGGCTAATTTCTGTGCATGAATAACAATTGGAAAGAATTTGGGATTAGTTGTAAAAAACTGCGTTCGATTGCTACAATTATGAATTATACGACGACTTCACTTGCTTGAGATTTATGATTTGGGGACTTCGTATTAATTCTTGGGAAATTGTAGTCTGAGATCTGGCTCTTTGTTGTTCTTCTTCTAAATAGAATTATTTGATGTATTTATCTGTACTAAGAGCATTGCTCATCTTTCTTTGTAATTTAGTGTTATTCAGCTTGAAAGAGAGTTATGAACAGGCTTTGCAAAGAGAAGATGTGAAGGCAATTGTTGTTACAGGTTAGCGTGAAACAATTTTCATACGTCATTGAAAGGGAGTTATCAGAAATGTTAGAGATGTTCTAAGCCTTTTACATCATTGGAGCAGGTGCCAGGGGAAAGTTCTCTGGTGGCTTTGATATTACAGCCTTCGGTGGACTGCAAGGTGGAAAAGGTGGGTTTAGATGTCTGTCTCCCATTGTCTCAGAATTCACTCTAAAAACTTATGTTGACATCTTTTTAATGGATTTTTAGCGGTGGAACCACGGCCTGGCTACATTTCCGTGGATGTGATCACTGACATATTCGAAGGTATATTCCACTCAGTTTGTTTAATTTACTCTCATCTTCCCTTTTTCTTGGAGAGCGAGAGAGAAACAGTGTTTAATTGTTAGTTATGTTTTTCAGCTGCTAGAAAACCAGCCGTTGCTGCAGTTGATGGACTTGCTTTGGGTGGAGGGTTAGAGGTGGCAATGGTATGTCTTGTTACATCTCTTAGACTGTTGAATCTTTGAAAAGAAATCGTTCATAATTTTGGGATTTTAGGCATGCCATGCACGAGTATCAACCAAAACTGCACAGTTTGGATTACCTGAACTTCAGCTTGGATTAATTCCTGGTTTTGGAGGTATGTCTGTGTCACTGTTTCTAGGTAGTTCTTTTTCTTGTTTTTATTTCTCCTAGTTGATTATGTAAGCCGTTGTCACGTGTATGCACCCAACTGAACTTTACTTTAAGGTGTGGGCAGTTGTGATCTTATCAGACTACCTAGTTGTACTTCACCTTGAAAATGAAGGATTAACAAATGATAGTTTGTGTTCTCAGTTGGATCCTTTTGATAGGATAGTATACAATGTTCTTCGTAATGTTTAGTGGATGAATAGAATAGATCCTTTAGTAATAACTTAATATTTGCATGAGCTGAAAAGAATTTGAATATTATATAATGAAAACAACAGGAGCCGACTGTTTTGAAACCTTCTATGATTTTCTTTTGCCCTTTTAATCTCAAGCTTCTATATTAATCAGGAACACAGCGACTTCCTCGTCTTGTTGGTCTTTCAAAGGCTTTAGAAATGATGCTGGTGAGATTAGTAGCTCGTGCTTTGGATTTTTGACACCTTGCTGTAGAATAGCTTCATTAGCCATATACTTATCTTCTGCTTATTTCTCTACCTGTCACTTTCAACACGTCCATACTTGCTTATGCTTTAAATAGACTTCCAAGCCAGTCAAAGGAGAAGAAGCTTTTTCTCTGGGACTTGTGGATGCTATAGTCCCTTCTGAAGAGTTGATCAGCACTGCACGCAAATGGGCTCTGGATATCTCAGAGCGGAGGAAACCATAGATTATCAGTCTTCACAGGACCGATAAGTTAGAGTCTCTTGGTGACGCTAGAGAAATATTTAAATTTGCTAGAGCTCAGATACGGAAGCAGGCTCCAAATCTCAGACATCCACTGGTTTGCATTGATGTTGTTGAAACGGGTGTAGTCTCGGGTCCCCGTGCTGGACTTCGGAAGGTTTCTGTATTTCTAATGTTGTCATCTTCCATTTTCTATTGAAGGAAAGAGAAACCAAATTAACCTTCCTGAGTTTCTTTTTGATGCTTATGGCAGGAGATTGAAGATTTTCAAGTACTTCTACATGCTGATACCAGAAAAAGCTTGATTCATATATTTTTTGCTCAGCGTGGAACAACAAAGGTTTGAGATGAAGATTTACTGAAAAATAAATGTCGGTTAAACTAATTTTTTACTTCAGGAATTGAGAAAAAGACACTACGGTTCATATACGTTTGTCTTAATTGTTCATATTGCTTCCTTTTTTTCAAATATAACAGGTACCTGGAGTTACTGATCTTGGGTTGACACCAAGACGTATTAATAAAGTCGCTGTTGTTGGTGGAGGATTAATGGGATCTGGGATAGCTACAGCATTGATTCTTAGCAACTATCCTGTGATTCTCAAAGAAGTAAATGATAAATTTTTGGAGGCTGGTATTGGCAGAGTCAGAGGTAAGCCAGGAATTTACTACTATTGATTGAATTTTTCAATATTCTTATTTGGTTTGTTTATGGCTTGCTATGTTAACATGTTAGCTAATCTACAAAGTCGAGTCCGCAAGGGGAAAATGACTTCAGAAAAATTTGAAAAAGCTATTTCCCTACTCAAGGGCGTCCTTGACTATGAAAGTTTCAAAGATGTGGATATGGTGATTGAGGTAATTCCCATGTCTTCTTCACGCACAAAAAGTAGCAATCATTAATGTCAATTTGGTTGTGCTTGTAACAGGCTGTTATAGAGAACATCTCTCTGAAGCAACAGATTTTGGTTGATCTTGAGAAATATTGCCCTCCACATTGCATACTTGCTTCCAATACTTCCACAATAGATTTAGAGCTGATTGGAGAAAGAACACATTCTCACGATAGAATTGTCGGAGCTCATTTTTTCAGGTTTGCAAATTCATACCTCTCTACCTTTCATGTATTGTCTTGGCTTAGCCAGTTAGCCATTGAGTTTATGCTTCTGATGCAGTCCAGCACACGTTATGCCACTATTGGAAGTTGTTCGTACTAAAAGGACAGCTCCACAAGTAATTGTTGATTTGGTAGATGTTGGAAAAAAGATAAAGAAAACGCCTGTTGTTGTTGGCAATTGCACCGGTTTTGCCGTCAATAGGATGTTTTTCCCATATACTCAAGCTGCATTGTTACTCGTAGAACATGGAGTAGATCCATATCAGATCGACAGGGCAATTTCTAAGTTTGGAATGCCAATGGGCCCCTTCAGGTTTATAATACATAAAAGAATTTTGTGGTTCAACTCCATGCTTTTTCATTTTCTACCTTCAACTAACTTTGGTTCTTTTCCTTTAGATTGATTGATCTTGTTGGTTTTGGTGTGGCTATAGCAACCGGTGGTCAGTTTGTTCAGAATTTTCATGATAGAACCTTCAAATCTATGATAATTCCTCTTATGCAAGAGGATAAGAGAGCAGGTAGAGTTTCACCCCTTAAACTTGGACGCTTGCATCTAAGATTCGCTGGCATTGCACGTTAAAATATCATCCCTAGCCCAATAAAGTATGAGCTAATTGTCTATGTATTTTAGGAAAATGATTTAGGTACTTTAGGAATAAAGATACCTAATTATTTTAGAAAAATTATTTAGGTATTTTAGGATTAAATTGTATAGATTCTGCTATAAATACCCCTTCACCCTACCAATATTTTTATTAGTTTCTACATAGTCTCTTGTAATCTCTTCTCGATGGGTGTTCATAAAGAGTGTGAATGTTTCCCTGTGTTCAACTTTGTACTTCCGGAAGATATTTTATTAATGATTCTGTTAGGTATCTTCATTTAACTGGAAGTATAGCAAGGTTGCCAAAAGCTGCCTACCATTACTGCTCAGTCTATTCGAGAGGGCTGACTAACGTTAATGATTGGGATCTTTTGGAATCATGTTCCTTTAGACATGGACACTTCATTAAAAAGTAACTTGGTCATGGTATAAATTTCAGGTGAAACAACTCAGAAAGGTTTTTATGTCTATGACAAGAACCGCAAGTCCAAGCCAGATCCGGAGTTAAAGAAGTATACTGAAAAGGCTAGGAGCATGTCTGGCATTTCTGTAGACCCTAAGGTCTCGCTCTCTCTCTTTCTCTGTTTGTGTGTAGTTTGCTTGATATACATACCAAAATTACACCTGAAAAGTGTTTACTTCAGCCATTAGAAAGCTCTATGTAACGATTTAATGTTGAACTCTTGCACATCCTTTTGTGTGATCGTATGAGTGCAGCTGGCAAAGTTATCAGAGAAGGACATCATCGAGATGATATTCTTCCCTGTGGTGAATGAAGCGTGCCGTGTACTCGCCGAAGGTATAGCAGTGAAAGCAGCCGACTTGGACATTGCTGGTGTAATGGGCATGGGCTTTCCACCTTACAGGTCGGTGATACTTGTTTTTGTAGGTTAACATTTTGATCTTTTATTATAGGTAAATACATAGATATTTGCATTTTATTACGATTTACCAATAGACAAATATCTTAAATTCATTTATTGTTCTTTCCATTTATTATATTATTGTTTCTATATATTTTGTAATTTATTTGATGATTATAATTATTAAATTAGTTTTAGCTGATATTCTCAAGTTAATTTAATAGACCTTAATGAATTACTATTGATGATCACAGGGGAGGAGTGATGTTTTGGGCTGATTCTCTTGGATCAAAATACATCCATTCAAGATTGGGGGAATGGTCAAAACTGTATGGTGGATTCTTTAAGCCTTGTGCTTACTTGGCTGAAAGAGCTGCTCAGGGCGCAACCTTGGTGAGTTATCTTAACCACAACTCAGCCCTAAATGACATATCTTTTATACTCTTAACACGACGAATCTATGAATGGAAATAATGACAATTATAAAAAAGTTATGAAAAATGAAAAAAAAAAAAATAGTGAAAGAAAGTGTTTAAACATAGATTGGTAAGAGAGATTGTTTGCATTGTGAGGGGTGTAGAAAGAGAGCAGTTGGTGAGAAATTACATAGAGAAGCTAGTGAGTGTAGGGAGAAGGTAGTAAAAGAATGTGTGAAGAGAGATACTTATTAGAGGGTTTTTTTTCTTTTTTTTTTAAGGAGGATGAGTGGAGAAGATTTGAACTAGTCCAAGTCCACCACCAGATATTATCTTTTTTGGGCTTTTCTTTTGAGTTTCTCCTCAAAATTGTTAAAATGGGTCGATTAAGGAAAGATTTCTACACTCTTATAAAAAATGTTTGGTCCTCCCCTCCAACTAATCCTCTTTAGACTTTTTTTTCTAGCTTTCTCTCAAGGTTTTTAAAACGCATCGGCTAAGGAGAAGGTTTCCACCCCCTTATAAAGAATCATTCATTCTCCCTTTTAACTGATGTGAGATCTCACAACCCACCTCCTTTCGAGGTTCGGTACTTGGTTCTCTTTTCTAACCGATATAGGATCTCACGATCGATCTCAATAGAGGTAATATATGTCAATTATCGTTGAATTATGCTCACTTTAACCAAAGAAGATAAGTTATTGGGTAGTAATTAGGAAAAGTAAGTGAGTTAGATTTATGGATCAAGAATGAAGTGTAAGCTCAAGCAATGGTTAACACGGCAATCAATTACTTCTTTACCAAACACCCAACTCAAAAGTGCTTCTAGATTGAAGTTAACCATCAACATTTAACTAATTAAAAATACAATTTTATCAGTTAAAAACACTCTCAACTAATCATGCCAACTATTAAATCAAGTATCGATTATTACTTGATCAGTTAGAACTCTACTTGTACATGGAACTAACCACTTCTTTAGAATCAAAAGGGTCCTCAAATATATTTGATAAACACGAACCTCTTTTTATGTCCATGTGCATTGACATGTGTTATAGGGTATAGTACCAAATATCAATGACAGTTCTCACGATAGCATATAAGACAATCGAAAAATTTATTCTTTACATTTTTTCTTAGTGGGTAGACTACTAATCTTTTGATTAAGAGCATGTGTCATAACCAGTTGAATTATATTGAAGTTGACTATTTGTTGTATCACATTTTGTAGAGTTCTCCTTCAAGTGTCTCAAAATCTCGTTTATAAGAAGATTTATTGAACGTAAGAGCCCAATAGTACTTGCTTTGGGTTTATGCATTTCGTATGTGAGGAAGTCATAATTAAGGGGCCCTTAGAATGACATGACAAACAGGTATGAATCAAACTTCTACGTATCAATAATAATCAATTAAAAAGAAAAAAGAAATTTATGTTTTTTGTCTTTGGATTCTTTTGAAAGTTCTTCATTTGTCTTAATGTCTTGGATGCGCATGTTAGCACGTCTTAATTTCTTTTTTTTTCTTTTCCTTATTTTTTGTTTCCTGTTTTGGGGCAAAAGTTGTGGTCCTCTCTTATTAGATGTTTTTAAATTTGAATTTCAAGGTCCGATGGTTTTATTTTTTAATTTTTTTTAATTCCTAAGAAATTGAACTAACAATGGTATGACATTGTCCTCCACCATGGATGGTATGAGATTATCCATTTTGAGTCACAAGCTCTCGTAGCTTTGTTTAGACTTTTTCAAAAGGGCAGGACCGAGTCACAAGCTCTCATGGTTTTGTTTGGACTTTCCCAAAAGGGCAGGGTCGAGTCTTAAGCTCTCATAGCTCTGTTTTGAACTTTTCCAAAAGGTTAGGGCCGAGTCATAAGCTCTCATAGTTGTTTTGGGCTTTACCAAAAGTGTAGAACCCCATACCAATGGAGAGTCATAAGCTCTCATGCTTTGTTTTACGCTCCCAAAAAGGCCTGAGTATTATTTGATATGAAAGTGCTGACGTATGATCCTTTCTTAAATTAGTGGAGGTGGAACGGAGGTGGAACTGACATGTGACTTTCATCCTCCAACAAATTTAACTTAATAAAAAAAATCCTAAAAAGAAAAAATTACAGAACTTGTCTGAATCAGAATCAATTGGATTAAATCGAGATAGATTTGATTGAAGATCTCAAATTAAATTCAGATAGGATTTATTATTATTATCATCATTATTTTGTTTGAAAAACAATAGAGTTAGCATTTATATATATATATGACAAATGAAAAAAAGGTGGGAAAAGATAAGTAGAGCACCCACACCCAAAGGACAAATGAATGACATTCCCAGCATTAAATTATGGAGTTCGCAATTCATATTTTTCACAGCAGCTTTGTTTAGTTTGTTTTCTTTCTCTCAACACAGTCATGTCTCCATCCTCAACTCCTCTGATTGCAATAATAGCCCTACCCCCCTCCTTCCCCTTTCTGACATTTCCCCTTTTCCTTATTTGCTTTTCAGTCCCTCCACTTCTTTCTATTTCCATGCAACCCCCCTCCCTCCCCAATCCCTCTGACATTTCCCCCTTTTCCTTATTTGCTTTTCAGTCCCTCCATTCCTGTTCTTTTTCCATGCAACCCTCCCCAATCCCCATAATTTCCCCACTTCGTACCCCCCATTCTGACATTTCCCTTTTCCTTATTTGCTTTTCAGTCCCTCCACTTCTTTTCTATTTCCATGCAACCCCTCCCCCGTCTGACACTTCCCTTTTCCTTATTTGCTTTTCAGTCCCTCCACTTCTTTTCTATTTCCATGCAACCCCTCCCCCTTCTGACATTAACCTTTTCCTTATTTGCTTTTCAGTCCCTCCACTTCTTTTCCATTTCCATGCAACCCCCCCAATCCCCATAATTTCCCACTTCTGCCCCTCTGTGAAATAAGTTGCTAGAGTCACAGCTAAGAGCTATCCTATATTCTGAAATCTGACCCCCACCCTGTAGCTCCGTATAAGAACCAGCTATCCTTCCATGTCTGTCACCTTCTCTTTTCCTCACAGTCATGCTAGAACTAGAGGCCATATTATTTAGCCCATGAATTTTGGCTAAATTACAAAACACTCCTTCATTTAAAAAAATAATCTCAAATGTCAATTATAATTTTGGAAAAAATTGATGTGTTTTTTTTTTTTTTTAATTTATATAAATAAACACGAATTTGTGACAAAATGGGTTACTATTTTTTCGGGGGGTTTGGTTTGTTTGGTTGTCTAAGTATATTTGACTTCACAGTTAAAACTAGCTGTCTATTCCATTATCATGCACGTGCCCACATGTGATTATTTGGGGAAATTCTACTGTTCTTTATTCATGAAAAAAAAAAAAAAAACAGAAAACGTTACATTCAGAATTGACAAGTTACAAATTTGATATTACATAGACAAAGCAAATTTGATTTTATGTTTTCATTCGATCCAAATTTTCATCCCTCTCGTTCTTTTATCTTTTTAAGTTTGTACTGTGAGAAGTGGGGAAATCCACTGTGCTTTAATCTAAACGCACCTGGTTTTTGGTAAGTCGCCTTATGATTCCCGTGGATCTTCAGCCACTCATCAACCTGCATTGGAGATAGTGATTAATTAATGGCACAGAATAATGGATGTTGAAATCACTGAAGAAATGGGTGTTTTGATCGGAAAAAATGGCGATGTGATTTGATTTTGACTGTTGTACTCACCGGAAAAAAGAGTAACAGAGAAGCGGTGGATGTTTTCGTTTCAGCTTCTCACGGCTAACAATGAAGGAATGGCGTTCAAATCCGGTGTTGGATTGTTTTCTGCTGCTTGTCTGATTATTGACCGTTTTCGATCCTTTGAATTTGATGGCTTGAAAGCTCTCATCGGACTTGCAAAAGCCCACGTCCAGGTCCTGCTCCGGCCGCCGCTTACGATCGGGCCTGCTGCCGCTGCTCTTGCCGGAGTTGGTTTACGGCTAAGCTCGTGGGCGGAGGATGAAACTAAGTAGGATGAGGAAGATGAAGAAGAGGAGGAAGAAGTCATCATGAATCCACTGAATAAACCGCCGCATTTTACTCTTTCTTTGATACAATGGTGGTCGACCCCGGCGGCGTTACGGTGGCTAGGGTTTCCAACGGTGGAGCCCTTCGACGACTTGCTTTCTCTCTGAGACTCGACTCGACGGAGCGTGCAGTCTCCGAAACCAGTAGAGATTCTCTCGAAAAAATCGCCGGAAAAGCTCCGGCTACCGCACCCGACGGATCTGGATCTCGAAACCTTCCGTTCAAACGACGTCGTATGGCTGTTAGGACTCTCGTCTTCCTCTAAAATGGCGCCGTTTGCCGCCAGATTACCACCATTGCCCTTGCTGCTATTCTCCATTTCCCTCGCCGCAAGAGTTTTGGATGACGACGGCGCGTGGTGGTAGATAAATGACCAAAACCCCCCTCTCTTCCTAGGGCTAAAATCGCCGCCGTCGTCACCATCAACGAGAAACTGCCCTCTCCTCGGCGCCGTCGTAGACTTGCTCCTCTTGAAAACGACGTCGTTCATTCGGTTACACTCAGCCCCAGCCGTAACCAATTTCTTCTTCTTCTTAGTCAACAAAAAAGGGATCCGGGCCCGCCTCGTATCATTATAATGACAATCAACCCTATTAACTTTGAAATCAACACTTCTCGAAGCAGAGCCGCCTATCGAAATCGCATTCGACGGAGCACCACCACCACCACCGCCGCCACCGCCACCTCCGCCGCCGACGACGGCAACAACATTACTCTCAGATCCAACCGACGGAGAAGAAGGAGAAAAAGACGAACCTCGAATAGGCAGCGGGAGAGAAGACGAAACCAGCTTTCCAAGCTTCTCTTGAAGACAGAAGGCGCAGATTCCACCAGGATTACTCCGGTAAGGATGATCCATACATTGCATTCCGTCAGCCATGTCGTCGTCGAGGCCAACGCCGACCTTGCCGCCGCCGCCTGCAGGAAGCGGAGCTTTGATGGCGTCGATCCTCATCATAGTTAGTGGAATAGAAGCAGATGTAACGTCTCAATGGGAAGTTGCAGAGAGTGGCAGAGAGAAATGGATGATGATGAAGAAGAAGAAGACAAATGAAAAATTTCAGACGGAGTAAAAGAAAAGTGAAAAATGCATTGAAGCAAGGGAGAAATGTAGGGATGAAACTGCAAACCAATTCGAGAGATTTCACGGTAGCACGTGGAATTCTGACCCTTTCACTATTTTTCTTCTCTTTTTTAATATTATATTTATTAATAATAAAATAATTTTTACAATTTAATGCGTCTTTTTTTTTAATTGATTTTAATATTAAACGACAATTAATGAAAACTAATTAAATTAATTCATGCATAGGGTTAAAAGTAGACCTGACTAGAAATTCAAGGGTAAAAATGTAAATTTGTAGAAGGGTAAAAATGTAAAATTGTAGAGTATACTGACCGAATAAATTAAACTTAAATCAAAAATATAATATTTATGAAAAATTAAACTCAAAATTTGGAATAAAACTATAATATTTGAAATTTATTAAGTAAATAGAAACTTAAAGATTCCATAATAATTATAATATATATATATATATATATAATTCATAGGTTAAAATATAAAACATACTCGAGAACTATATATTTTTTATTTTTTAAATACTAATATTTTTTTTAGAAAGGGGAAAAATTGTCATTTACATTTTATAAATAATTTAAAACTATTTTTGACGTGTAATTCCTTTAAAAGTCCATACATAAATAGTCATTTTCTTACTAGACTTCATTTGTAGCTTTTCGAGAACAGCCCATTTGAGATGCAACTCCTCATTTCTCCTGTTCTCAGTCACACTCGACTCAAATGTCATAGCTTTTTTCGGTTTACTCAATTCCCTTTGCAAGTCCACAACAACATTTTCCAGTTCCATTTTTGCCTCCTCCATTTTGACTTTATTACGAGTGATTATCTCAATCGTGTGTCGTAAATTCATTGTCTACTGTTGGACCCGATTTAGGTTTACATCGAGTGAGTCTCTCTGTTGAGTTAGTATTTCTATATCTTAGCTCTAATCCTGTCTCTCACATGCAGGCCAAATATGTTAAATTAGATTATCATTTCCTTTCGGAACTTGTTTTCAATGGCAAACTGTGCATACAGTATGTACCTTCTCATCTCCAAGTTGCTAACATCTCCACAAAGTGCTTCTCGACCTCTCTTTAAATTTTCTAGATCAAAGTTTCACGTTCGTTCAAATCCGACGCTCAATTTTGAGGGCGTTGAGGATAACTAATAAATTTTCAAAATTACTATATTAGCCTTGTGATTTATTAAACTAAAATTACATTTTTAGAATTACAAACCAAACCACCTAAAATATAATAAAAAAAAACACATTAAATAAAAATAGGTTTCTGATCTTGACTTGGTCAAAGCAAGTGTTTTATGTATCTTAAAGAAGAAGTCGACCAAAGCCAAAACGGAAATAATTAAATAACCGCACATTTCTGCCCACGTGTTCATTTTTCATTGGTTCAATTTTAAATCCAATTTATTATACGGGACCACGCTCTCCAAAGTCCAAACCACTCCACGTGTGATATTAAAAAATTCATTAATATTATTATTTTTATTTATGCCGTTGGTTTTTAGTAAAGTTCGTCTAAACTATTTATTATTATAAAACATTAATAAACTTAGTATTATATTTTAAAAAATTAATAAAATTATTATTTTACGAGGTAAAGTAAATTAATTTTTGTGTATTATATTAAATATAATATATTTTAAGTGTATAATAATAGTTATACAAACTTATAACGATGATGAATGTTAAATACTTAAAAATATTCATAAAAAATAAATTCACGGATAAAGATGGGCCGAAAATTGGGCCGCCAAAGAATATTAATCGGGCCCAAAATTGTACGGAGGAACTTACGGGCTGACCCAAATAAGATGGGTGCGGTCAGGAAAATATTGTGGTGGGCTTAGTTTTCGGCCCAATTAGGCTGGAGATCAGTGTTAGCAGAATCCACCACAGGCTCAGGGTTCGCAACACCAGTTTAGGCGCCATTTGTCCTCGAAGCCGAGCAGACATCTCCTGCTGCTTCAGCTCCGAAGGGGTGCTCATCGGAATCGGAGCTTTGTTAAGAACTGACTGCTTTCTGGCCGGAGACGGCGAAGAAGATGCCAGGCCCCGCCTTAGAGATGGAGCCAGTAGAACCACAGTCATTGAAGAAGCTTAGCTTCAAATCTCTCAAAAGAGCTCTAGACCTTTTCTCTCCGGTCCACGGCCATGTCGCTCCTCCCGATCCCGAGAGGTATGGTTGCTAATTGTTTTAGTTCGATTCTCCGCTGCGTAGTTTTGTAAGTTAACTGTAAAAGTTCATTGTGTGTGCGTGCGTGTGTTTTGTTTTGTTTGATTTTTTCTTCTTTAGATGCTTATGCTTATGTCTGGTTTAAAGCCTATAATTTCTAGCGGAATGATCCGTGTGTTTTCTTCGTTTCTTTTCTGAATGCAGCAAAAAAATTCGCATCAGTCATAAGGTTAGTTAATTTCTTTCTTACATGATTTTAGCCACTGATTGCGAACAGTGTTTGGAATACTCCGCTGTTCTTTCAAGCTGCAATGGAGATTATCTTTATGCTCTGTTTTTCAATTCATAGATAAGTGTTGAGTATGGAGGATTAAAGAACACCGGAGCTAAGTCTACTGGCCAAGCAAGTTCCGCCCCCGATAGCGCCCTTGGAACGTCAGTGCCTTCCAATGCCCTCGCGCTTACTGGTATATCTAGCCTGTAATTTTATTTGTAATCTTACACTATGTCCTTAAATAGGCTAATCATCTGTAATTTTATCTGTACTGAACTTTGATGACCGAGTTAGTGTGTAGGTCAGGGTTGGGTTTTCTCTGTAATAGGTTTGACGGGATTGAAATTCTATATGAATTAAGATCTGATTCAGTTATTCTAAACCCTAAGTACAAAGGGCTGATAAACACGTGCAGATGCACACCGAGATCCTAACTACTAGCGGAGATAGCAGGTTGACAGCTTAGTTACTAACTACAAATCTACGTCTAACTATCTAATTATCATCAATTCTTTATAAATTTAGAAGACCGTGTAACTGTTGATATTTCTAACGATTATTACAAAGAATTTGGTTATTGAGTTGGGTGGATTTCTCTGTAATGCAGGTCCGGGTAGTTCTGGAGATGCAAAGTCTGTAGCACAAAATGCACTGGTCATTGGTCCAACTGTACAACCGAATACACAGTGAGTACTGGCTATCACTTTCTTTCTCCATGTCTGTTCATCAAGAATATTTATTTTTGTGAAAAAAATATATTGATGTTTTCGTTCCTTTTGCACGAGTTTAGTGTTTTCTGTTTGGTTGATTTGGTGCTAACCTTTTGATGCTACCTTTTATTTCCAGAAACGATGGTGGCCTCCAGGGAAGAAGCTCAGCTATTATTTCTGCATCTGGTTCATCTGAAAGGTTTTTAATGTTTTTTTAATTTTTTTAAAACCCAAGTGATATGTTAGTGATGATGGAATTATATGCAGTCTTTGTAATGTATGAGATTTAACTATAGATTGGCTATAGCTGGAGTTTTGATATTCACTTCCTTCCTTCCCTGCGTTTCAGGGGCTAGGGGCCATGGTTGACTGAATATGTGCAATTTAGTTGATTCGGAGTAGTTTGTCATAGTTCTAACTAAATTGATATTAATCTGGTACTTTGAGGACCCATGTAATTAATTGTTAAATCTTCAAGCATGACATGTAAAAAGCTCTTCAGTGCTTGATTTTATAGTACATGCTCTTAAGTTTTTTTGGAGACGTAGGACATTTCATACTATGAATGATTATTTGACTTGCCTAAATTTATTCCACAAATTCCTGGTGCATTCTCCACAGTATTGACTTTTAACCTAGCTCTCTCTCTCTCTCTCTTTTTTTTTCTTGTTGCTTTGACTCCTTTTAATCTTGGTTCTTTCTTTTCACATTTTTAGTATTTGTGGTTTTTACCTGAAATAGTTTGCCTTTTGTTCTTATAGGATGTCAACATCTGCAATTATGGAAAGAATTCCAAGCAAGTGGCCACGTCCAGTTTGGCATGCTCCATGGAGAAATTACAGGGTTAGTTTTATTATTATTATTTTCTATTGATCTATTTGTTTATTATCATGGATATTAAAAGTGTTTTTGATGTCATTTATTTAAATGAGAAAAAGTTGGACGAGTTTTGAAGTTTTGATCTTATGGACCAATTTAAACTTGTGTATAAATGTCCCATCTTCCACATTTTATTCAATAACTATGCACTGGTCGGTAGCCTATTGATGCTTAAATACTCATGAGAAACTTCAAAGAAAGCTCCAAAATTGGTCCTTGTCTCCCTCCATTTGCTGCCTTTGCCTTAAGGAGGAGGAATCATTGGATCACTTGTTTCAGCACTGTCAATTTTCTTCTAAAGGGTGGTCCATTTTGTTTAATATCTTTGGGATGGTCGGCTGCCTTCCCAAGAAGATTAACAATTAGTTGCTAGATGGGCTTGATGGGAAATGTTTTGTTGGAAGGGGAAAGATCCCTTGGAGCTGTGCAACTTGATCTTTCCTTGGGTATCTTTGGAATGAAAGAAATAGTTGGATGTTTGAAGATAAATATGCCTCCTTGATTCTTTTTGTGTTTTTGCTCAACATACGGCCTTTGGTAGTGCACAAATTGCACCAAATTCTTTTGTAATTATAGCCTTTTAATTACTATTTTCAATTGGAAGGCTTTCCTTGATTAGATCCTTGGGAGGAGTATTCTCAATCCCTAGCCCTTAGGCTGTTATTATTTTTGTGTTTTTTGTTGAATAGACACATGCCTGTTTCTTATCAATAAATAAATAAATAAGCTTTCTTTTCTGAAGCAGTGATTGCAAATGATGCGACATGGACTTAGAAAGTACATTATATTTGGGAAAAATACTAATGCAGAATAGTAACTGAACTGATGACTGCATACTGTGTTGTCAATTTGTATGCTCCTTTCTGTTGACGGCAGTTTATGAGTTAACATCATATGAATTCCTGAGTATCTTGCATGTGATATTTGCTACTTCCTGCTCGTAAACAACCAACACTCTTCTTTTGGTGTATAGGTCATAAGTGGTCACTTAGGGTGGGTAAGGTCTGTTGCATTTGATCCCAGTAACACGTGGTTTTGTACTGGATCAGCCGATCGCACAATCAAGGTATCTATATTTTAAATTGTTTAGTATGCATGGATTCGATTTTGGTTTGTTATAGTACCATTTATAGCTTATATAGTTTTTGCCCATTGATAAAAGTCGTTATCTTTGAGTTTTACTTAGATGAAAATCGAAGTGTCATTTATTTGTGATAATTATAGGGATCTGTTTCTTCCTTCTAGAATAGTGTGATACGAAATAAATCCAAAGATTGGTGTATGGTGCTGGAAATATATGCACCAAAACTTTTGGGGATCCGTTGTAATCAAAATATTTTGATTAAGAATGTTGATAATATATTCACCCTGTCTAGAACCATGGAGACTAGAAAATCACTCACCTCTAAGTCAAGCTAAAAGAGAGAATAATTGTAAAATTCTGAAGAAAGAGAAAGCAGCAGTAAGATACTAATATCCCGATAGTTTATAAAAGGTCTTACCTCCCTATAAGTCAAGCTAAAAGAGAGAATAATTGTAAAATTCTGAAGAAAGAGAAAGCAGCAGTAAGATACTAATATCCTGATAGTTTATAAAAGGTCTTACCTCCCTATGAAAGGATTTTCAATATATTTAAACTACACTACTAGCAAAAGCTTGGATTAAAAGTCTTTCATATGGCTAGTTACCTTCTTGCAGAGAAAAACTCAACCGTCTACCTCTGCAATTGTTACGTCAGATTACATAATAGAAATAAGTGATTGACATCCTTATGTGATCATTTCGTACACGAAACCACAAAGTAGGGGAAAAAAATTTGTGGGATGTTGCTTATTCCTATCGTATACTATGTCAGAGCTGGTAATCCTTTGACCTTTTACCCTCACAGTTCAAATTATTCTTTGACATTTTTCTCCCTTTTTTTTTATAAGAAACCTGGAATAAAATAACTATAGGGAAAGAAAACATCCCAAGGATTGGGGGAAGAAAGATCCCCCTCCTAAAGAGACTAATTACGATGGCTTTTCCAATTGTTACCTGAGGGATTTGTTAGAGGCAGTTTACTGTACATTGCTTCAAAAAAAGAAACGAAAAAAAAAAAAAAAAAAAATCAAAACTAGAGTTCTTATCTTCAAAAGGTCTCTGATTTATTTACGGCCAACTGCACCACAGTCCCACTCCAAACCTTTGATTGCCAATCCCCACAGCACCTTTGTTTTTCTTTTGAGCCCCCAGCCGTTTAGATCTTTCACCAATCAACCAGTTCTATCCGATTCAGGAGGCAAATTGCTAGGTCAAAACTAAATAGTATCAAGATGAAAATCCCATCCTTTTGAAAATTAAACTGTGGTGGAAGGAAAATATGTTCTAATCGTCTAAGGACTCCTCTCTTAAACAGTCTGAAAACCGATGGGAGAGGGCCCACCATTTACACTTCTATAATGCGTCGTGTATCAAGCCCCATATAGGTGAGGGACCAAAGGAAAACCTTGACCTTCTTAGGAACTTTAAATTTCAATATTATGTTTCATTTGGATCCCATGTACTTTCAGTCCTGGTATTTAAATCATTTGAATTAAACTTCAGGCTGAGGAATGCTGTAGGATTTGGTAGTTGGCCCTAATCTTGAATTCAGTTTAAGGAAGTTGTAAGATTTACTGTAGGTCAGAAAATAAGATTAACCGAGAATAAGTTTTGCATAATTATTAGAAATATTGCTGCATGAACTGGAAACTACATTGGAAATTCAGTTATACTTTTTCAATTTTGATCAATTAGATTTGGGATGTTGCGAGTGGGAAGCTAAAACTCACATTGACAGGCCATATTGAGCAAGTACGAGGTCAGTTCTTATTCATTTATATCTTAGCGTAATTAATATTACTGGAGCTTACTGCTGTTTTGGAGATATATCTTAAGCACAATTTTGTCACTAGGTCTTGCTGTCAGCAACAGGCATACCTACATGTTTTCAGCTGGTGATGACAAACAAGTTAAATGCTGGGACCTGGAACAGAATAAGGTTTGCATGGGTTCTTATCATTTATCTGTAGGGAGCTCAATCCTTGATGTGAAATGGTGAGGAAACAAAATTAATTTTTTTTTTCAGGTAATTCGCCATTACCATGGTCATCTGAGTGGTGTTTACTGTTTGGCTCTTCATCCAACAATCGATGTTTTGCTCACTGGGGGACGTGATTCCGTCTGCCGGGTATACAATTTTACCAGTTTCTTTGATCTATAATTTTATGGATTATTCAAGTGAGGTTCTTTCCTGGCAAGTGTTACTGGAATGAATGGTATCATGTGGTTAATGACATTTTTCTTCTAGGTGTGGGACATCCGAAGTAAGATGCAAATTCATGCCCTCTCTGGACATGATAACACCGTTTGCTCAGTTTTTACTCGACCTACGGTATCCTTTCTCTTATTTTTCTTCCTAGATTTTGTTCATATTAATTCCTTTTCAATAGACTTTTTACTCGTGGTCTCTCTTAGATAGATCATTTTCTTCTGTTCCTGCATAATATTAGTTTCTCCTCTTCTCGCTTGATGCCTCCTTTATTCTGCATGATCAGGCCTAGATGTTCTATTCGTTATGGTTCTGGGATGGTTGCAACTTTTTTTAGAAGAGAAGAAAAACAGTGCTGGGATTATTAGAACCTGATATACTCTTTGAATATTTGCAGGATCCACAAGTTGTGACTGGCTCCCATGACACAACTATTAAGTTTTGGGACCTCAGATATGGTAATATAATGCATTTTACTACTATGCCATTCAGTTTTTCCTTCATTTATACGCTTCATTTTCTGTGCTTGGCAGGAAAGACAATGACAACTCTGACATACCATAAGAAATCTGTTCGGGCAATGGCATTGCATCCTAAAGAGTATGATATTGCAAACTAATAAAATAACTTTTTCCATATTTGTTTCCGATGTCACTGCTTACATTGTTTATACGTTTTATCCCTTTCTCCTTTTACAGGAACAGTTTTGCATCTGCTTCAGCTGACAACATCAAGAAATTTAACCTTCCCAGAGGGGAGTTTATGCACAATATGCTGTGAGTTCTATAAAAAGCATGCTATGCATATAATTTGAAAAAAAGATTTGGAATTTTATATTATTAATATATTTCTGTTGAAGTGTCTCTAATAACTCTATGAATTCTAAAATCTGTCTATATGTGAGAATATCTTAAAGGAAACCAAAGGCCTTTTATAAAATGGTTACCTAAATCTGTTTTCACTGAACTTCTATTTTAGAAAACACTCTGGAGCATTTTTGTGAACTTTGACCACAGTTTTCACTTGGGGGTACTAGACCTTTGAGGATAATTTATTCTGTCATTCCTAGTCTTCTCGGACAAGATTTGTCTGAGGCCCTATGTTCGTTACTATTCATGCAATGACTTGGTTGATTTGACCGATTGGGGCTGTGTTAAGTGATTTCAATGCTTGGATTCCACATTTATTGCCATAAATGTGGAAATTTTTTTGAAAAAGGAGCAGAGAAGGAATTGAACTAAGTTATATATGATCCTAGCTTTTTCATGCGAAGTTATTGGCACTTGCTTAACAATTTTGCTACCGCTACTATTGTTAGGTCTTCATTAGTTAGTTTTTATTCAAGAATTTGGACCATCTTCTGGATTTTTTCTGGAGGTGATGGACAATTGTAGTGCCATTAAGATAATTCCAGGAACAGCCTTGTGCAAGCTTTTCTTTTTACATCTTGTTCCCCCGACTTAGAAGTCCTACTCTTTTTCTGACAAGTGACGACTATATTTTCATGCTTTTAAATATATTAATTTCCTTCTAAAGAAAAAAGACACGTAAATTTTGTAGTCCCTCAGATAATCAAAATACATGATATTCCATTATCGTGCCTCTTTTGTCCTCAGTTCTCAGCAGAAGACTATAATCAATGCAATGGCTGTCAATGAGGAGGGTGTTATGGCGACTGGAGGTACTATTTTACTGTCGTTACCAAACTTGGATGGAAATATTATTGGATAAACTAAATTCATCTTTTTTTTTTCTTCAAACATATGAATTTTCCCCCTTTTCTGGGGCTCCTTGGTTCTTATTTTCTTCCCTAGGAATGGCTAGAAACAGCTTTTGGTGACGGGTTATTATAGGCCTGTTTGCCCCACGTTTTCCAGTTCTTTTGATTGGAGAAAATCAAATGTTAAATTCACTCCCAAACTGATAGGAATAAATATTAGAGCATTATCAGGATATTAGGGGCATATTAGTAATTAGATGGGGAGTTGTTAGGGTATTTTGGTTGTAAATAAAGGGTGTCAGGAAGGGAGAATTTAGGTATTATTTTGGTGAGTGAATTAGAGCCTGCGGGAGATTTCATCAGGGGAGGGTCTAAGTACCTCAAATTACTTGTTTATCTTGTAAGTTCTTTACCTTCTATATTGCAATATGTTTTGGTTCCTATCACATACCTCATGTTGTGTGTAGTTTCAATATTATCCTTAAAGTTTCAAAAAAGTAAAAAAAAAAAAACGTTTGAACTTTCAATAGTGTTTTAAAAATACCTTTGAATTTTCAAATTTTCATTAATACCCTTAAACTTCTTCAGAAACTTAAAAAATACCTTCAAACTTTTAAAAAAAATTAGAAAATACTTTAACACTAGTATATGGACGGAACACACTATGTTTTAAAGATGCTCATGAACTTTCAAAAGTAGCATTCATACCCTTAAAAGTTTTAAGTGTATTAATGTTATTTTTTATGGTTCATGGGTATTTTTGAAACATGGTGTACTAATGGTTCCGTTCATATACAAACGGTAACTTATGGGTATTTTTTGAGTTTTTTAAAAAGTTGAAGGGTATTAATGAAACTTTTGAAAGTTTAAGGATATTTTTTAAACGTTCTTAAAGTTCAAAGACATATTTTAAATAAAGTATTAATGATTTCCATCGAAAATTAATGGTAGGGGTATTTTGTAATTTTTTTTAAAGTTTTAAGGGTATTTTGAGATTTTGTTAAGTTTACAAGTATTATTGAAACTTTTGAGAGTTAAATGATATTCATGCAAAAGTTCAAAGACATATTTTAAATAAAGTATTAATGATTTCCATCGAAAATTAACGGTAGGGGTATTTTGTAACTTTTTTGAAAGTTTTAACGGTAGGGGTATTTTGTAACTTTTTTGAAAGTTTTAAGGGTATTTTGAGATTTCGTTAAGTTTACGAGTATTATTGAAACTTTTGAGAGTTAAATGATATTCATGCAAAAGTTTGGGGGTATTTTTGTTAGTTTAGCCTTAATTAAATCTACCATTCTAATATTATAACAACAAATTTTCTATCATGAAGGTGATAATGGTAGCTTATGGTTCTGGGATTGGAAGAGTGGTCATAACTTTCAGCAATCGCAAACAATTGTACAGCCTGGTATTAATCTCTTCTTTGACCTTGCTTCCCTTCATTTTGTCATTTTATCGAAAACACGTTAAGTTGACGAATCCTCCATTTCAGGCTCGCTGGACAGTGAAGCCGGTATCTATGCTCTCTCGTACGACATAACTGGTTCGAGGCTTCTAACCTGTGAAGCAGACAAAACGATCAAAATGTGGAAGGAGGATGAAAACGCTACCCCAGAAACTCATCCCCTCAACTTTAAGCCACCGAAAGATATCCGACGATTCTAGAGCTCCATTCCCGACACGGTCAGTGTTCTTTCGGGTTACTCATATGCATCGAGAAGTTACGTAGGCTTAGAATTGTCTGGCCCCCAATCCATCCATACATGCTAGTCCTCATGACTAGAAATGACCTCTTAGCTTATCATTTTAATTTTTGTATATATAAACAATTAAAGTTGGTTCTGAATTATCTGAAAATTAGGTAATTTTCCTAAAGAACTTGTAATTTGCCTTGTTTCTCTACCTGCTACCTACAACGTTGGAATATTTAGAGAATGTTTTCTGATGAATAGTTGAACTATTATAGTCGTCATTGTCGTGTTACTTCTGAAAGTTTTTTTTTTTTTTTTATTTTTTTATTTTTTATTTTTTTTATTTTTTTATTTTTTAATTTAAATAAAAAATTATAGATATTTTTGAAGTTTTTTAAGAAATTTAAATGTATTTTTAAAAAGTAAAAAAATGAATACTTTGACATCTTTTGATAGTCTAAAAATTATTTTTAAAACAAAATATTAATCTCTTTATTTAAAATTGTAACGACTTAGATCTAGCAAGCAGATATTGTCTTCTTTAGATTTTTCCTTTCAAGCTTCAAATATGTCTTGTAGGGGAAGGTTTCTACACCTTTGTACTATTTGGGTTTTTCCTTTCGAGCTTCTTCTTGAGGTTTTAAAACACGTCTTCTAGGGGAAGGTTTTCACACTCTGTGATTTGTTCTCTTCTCCAACCAATATGGGACATCACAATCCACTCCTTTCGGGACCCAGCGTCCTTACTGGCACATCGCCTTGTGTCTACCCTCCTTTGGGGAACAGCAAGAAAGCTGGCATATCGTCCGGTGTCTAACTCTGATACCATTTGTAACGACCTAGATCTACTGCTAGCACATATTGTTCTCTTTGGGCTTTCCTTTTCGAGCTTTCCCTCAAGACTTTAAAACGCGTCTTCTAGGGGAAGGTTTCCACACCCTTATGGGCTTTCCCTTTCGAGATTTCCCTCAAGGTTTTAAAACGCGTCTTCTAGGGAAAGGTTTCGAGCTTTCTCTCAAGGCTTTAAAACGCGTCTTCTAGGGGAGATTTCCACACCCTTATAAAGGGTGGTTTGTTTTCCTCCCGAACGAACGTGGGATATCACAAAAACTAAGATATTTTTAATTTTTTTTTAGTTGCAAGTATTTTGAGATTTTTTTAAAAATTTTATAAACATTTTTTTTTTTTTAGCAAAAATACGTAATTTTATTAATTTAGCATTTTAAATTTTATTTGAATTATTTGAACCCAAAAGTTTGGGCTATTAGTAAACGGTTGAGGATCTGCAGCCACGTTATGTCTTTACTTTACAAGTCCCTGCTTTCGTGTCGCCGTTTTATTGGCTGAAATCCCAACCAGCTTCGAGAAGGTGGGCCCACATTGAAAATAATTATTATTACAGTTATTTTTATCTTTTTAATATTTCATTTTTATTATCCATTTCCAAAATTGTCAAATGCCCAACTAACCCAACATGGACAAATAAATAAATCAACTGTATTTCATTTCTATATTCCAAGTACTCTCTCCTTAACACTTTCTTAAATATTCTAAAAAATGCCCAATAAATTTTAAAATAGCTTAAAATATTAAAAATTTATTAGCGTGTAACTTGCAATAACCTGTAACACATGTATCACCCAACATGGCATAAAAGGCACGATGACTGGACATTGTCTTTACCTTCTTCCAGCTTATCATTGACCATCTATGATGGGATCTCCATCGGTCTCTACCGGAACTGATTCGACTGTTGTGATTTTGTAGTAGATGTTGACGTATTTCATTCCGTATAGGAAATACGAGATAAAGGAAGACCATCCAATAGCTACTTCAAGACGTTTCAGATGAACAGACAGTGAGATCAATTAATTTATAATTTCTAGTCGTGAAAAAGTCAACTAATTTTTTTTAAAATATTTATAAAATAAATGATTTTTGAAAGTGCTTAGAGGAATGCAAGTGTCCCTTTGTTCTTTTCAAGGCTCCATCTCATCATAGGGTAAAAATTAGACACGTGTATTATATAATTTAAATAATTAATTTAAAAAATCCATGTTTTCGCCTTAAAACAATTAATTATGATTTAGAAAAAAAAAAAACTCGTATTATTTTGATTATATAATGAATATTGATAAAAATTAATTAAAATTTTTAAAAGAAATATATGGACTAAAATTAGAGATTTTAAATAAGTATGAAATTCGGATTAAAATGCCTTTTAATGTTTATTTAATAAATAATTAATTGGGGCTTATAAATAGGGGTATTTACGTGAGATGCCCCAATAGTGTAACCTAGCCAATTTGTTCGCTTTAAAAGAACGATTATAAGGCGAAATTTCATGCACGAAAGTCATCGTCCCATTCCTTCTTACAGTAATGCTCAAATCTCTCTCTGTTTCACTCTCTCTATGTTCTCTTGAAACTTTCAATCTCATATCATAAGCTCTGCGAATTTCAAATCTCTGGAAATTTTCTCGGGGAAGTGAGATTGGATTTTGTTTTCAGAAGATGAATTCTGAGTTGTTTCGAAGAAATCAATCGAATCCGACGCTACAAACTAAAAATTCCGTGATTGGTCCACCGAGGACTCCGGCAGGTTGTTCAAGCAAATTCAGGAGTCCGATCCGTTACATGCTTCGGGAGCAGCGTCTTCTATTCGTTTTCATTGGCATTGCGATTGCAACTCTGTTGTTTAACGTTGTCCGTTTGACTTTTCCGTTGGAGCTTCGTGATGATCAACGGTATCGAGCGGAGTTGAATCCTTTCGTTCGATTGGATTCGTCGATCCCGATGCGGAGAGTTCTGTACGAAACTCGCCGTGAAGGATCGCTAGGGCGGGTGAATATGGCGGGTAAAGTCCCGCCGGGATTGAAGAAGAGGAACCTGAGGATCGTAGTTACTGGCGGCGCTGGATTCGTTGGAAGCCATCTCGTGGACCGTCTGATGGAGAGGGGCGATAACGTGATTGTCGTTGATAATTTCTTCACCGGCCGGAAGGATAATCTGGTTCATCATTTCGGAAACCCGAGATTCGAACTGATCCGACACGACGTTGTCGAGCCGATTCTATTGGAAGTTGATCAGATCTTCCATTTAGCTTGCCCTGCTTCTCCTGTTCATTACAAATTCAATCCTGTCAAGACAATCATATCCTTCTTTTTCTTCTTTCTCGATTCTTTAAAAATTTAATTACATGATATTTATTCACTTTTTCAGAACAAATTTCTTTCAAATCGTATTATCTCTAATCTTAGGGCTACAGAAATAGTGCAGAGCATGAATCTATTGAATTAGTCGACTTCAATTCTCGTTTACAATAGTAGTTTCAAAATTAATCTCGAATTTCCTTCTCTGAATCTCTGTGTTCTTCTGACATTTCTTTTTTCTATTGAGCTTATCCATTCTCTGTTTGTATTTCTGCAACCTCCTTTTTCGATTATGTGATTTGGTTTCTTTAACCTGATTGAGATCACAAGACCAATGTCGTCGGCACATTGAACATGCTAGGGCTTGCGAAGAGAGTTGGCGCTCGCTTTTTGCTGACCAGCACCAGCGAAGTCTACGGCGATCCGCTCCAACACCCGCAGGCTGAAACCTACTGGGGCAACGTCAACCCCATCGGTAACCCTCTGCCATGGCTGCCAGTACTCTGTTTTTTCATTTCCTCCATTTCCGTTTCGTTTACTGATTATGCTCCTTGCCGCCAATCGGCCTTCTCTTTGCAGGTGTTCGGAGCTGCTACGATGAAGGAAAACGCACGGCGGAGACTCTGACAATGGATTACCACAGAGGCCTTGGCATTGAGGTCGCAACTCCACTTTTTACTGAAAGCTCTGTTTAGCCAAATGTTAGTTAGAAAATTAGAGTAGGCAGCCATGATTGGAATCTGCCATTTTCTTACAGGTCCGGATTGCTCGGATATTCAACACTTATGGACCACGGATGTGCATCGATGACGGACGAGTTGTGAGCAATTTTGTAGCACAGGTACGCTTTCTGTTAATGTACGGCCACTAAGAGTTCATGGCACGTGGTCCCCACTGTATATTCTGTTGCAAAACAACCATGTGCTTTGTAATCCTAAAACCCATCAAATTCTGCAAGCAATTTTAATAACCAAATAAAAAATTATTTATTTAGGAGTGTTGTGAGTTCATGTTGTTCAAAAAGTCAGGGTTCGAATCCTCGTGTATATATTTTAATCTCTAAAATGCTATAAATGCTAGAGTTTTAAAAGTTTTATTTTTATAATATCATAACGATTTTTAGCTAAAAATAAATTTTCATAATTAAAAAAAAACGGTTTATGAATAAGTATAGTTTAATAGTAATTGTCTACATGCACACCCGTGTCATTGGGTATTGTTCTTGAAAAACCCATTTCAAATGAAATTGTCTGAGACACTTGTCTCGATATGCTCGCCCCAGGCCACAGGGTAGCTAGACCCATTTCCAAGCAAGTCTCTCGAGACACTCGTCTCAGTATGCTCGCCCTGTGGCACAGGGTAGCTAGACTAGACCCGTTACAAAGCAAGTCTTCAGAGACACTCGTCTCGGCATGCTCGCCCTGTGGCACAGGGTAGCTAGACTAGACCCATTACAAAGCAAGTCTTCAGAGACACTCGTCTCGGCATGCTCGCCCTGTGGCACAGGGTAGCTAGACCCATTACAAAGCAAGTCTCCAGAGACACTCGTCTCGGCATGCTAGCCCTGTGGCACAGGGTAGCTAGACCCATTCAAAATAAGTTACCCGAGACACTCGTCTTGACATGATTGTCCTATGCCACAGGATAGCTGACCCATTTCAAAGCAAGTCTCCCGAGACACTCGTCTCGACATGCTGGCCCTATGACACAGGGTAGCTAGACCCATTTCAAACGAAGTCGCCTGAGACAATAGTCTCGGCGTGCTCGCCCTGTGCCACAGGGTAACTCGCTTAGGCCACAAGCCTTAGAATGGTGGAGAGCAACTCGCTTAGGCCACAAGCCTTAGAATGGTGGAGAGCTGACACCATGCCTCCTTATAATACATTTTGAGTTATTTTCAATACTCCATACATAAACGTGACTTTGGCAAACAGACGTAATGGAGCATCTATCCGGTGTCCGATTGCCACCAAATTTAGCTTATTATTTTTGGAGTTTCAAATTTCTATCTCCGAACATTAAGTTGAACACTTTTGATCGGGATTGTAACATTATATTTCGATCTCTTATTCTATTCACGTATACATTGTGTTTTACCGCTCAATCTCGTAGGAGCATGTAAGGCTATAAAATTTACCCGAAAAAGAACATTCATAATTAGCGAGGTCATTTAGTTGTCAAAAACTTGCATCATTATTAATATATTGGGTAGACGTTAGGTTAGTTTAAATTTTGTACACAAATCTAATAAATTACTCTGTCAAAAACCCCCACAGGCATTGAGAAAGGAGCCGTTGACAGTTTATGGAGATGGCAAGCAGACCCGAAGCTTTCAATACGTTTCTGATCTGGTAAGGCCTTTAAATATATTTTTATACATCTATCTATCATCATAAAATGACTGTTAATATTATCATAAATTGGAAATGGAACTCAAATTAGGATAATCTAGAGAAGAAACTATCATATATATATATAGTTTTTAAATTAAAGTTTTTGTTGGATCTGTTCAATAAACTGACAGGTGGAGGGTTTAATGAAACTCATGGAAGGTGAGCACGTGGGCCCTTTCAATCTAGGCAACCCCGGCGAATTTACTATGCTTGAACTTGCTCAGGTCAGCTCTTTACTCCCTCGAACTTGTGGTACTAAACCAAATCTAATTTTAATGTTGGAATGTTTAAATTTATTTTAATTTTGATCCCTGATATGATGATATGATGATATGAGACCAGTGATTTGTTAAGTATTGTTAAGTATGCTTGGAAAGAAATTTAAAAACTCATAAGATTAAAATATTAGAAAAAGTTTTGAATTGTACTGTAACCTATCGAAGAAGTGTAGTTAAGTATTTTTTTTTTAATTTGTCGAGTGCTGATAAGGAATATGATTAAGGATTCAAACCTTTAGTCATTTGAATTAGAATTTTTCTCTAAAAAAAATTAGTAACACTTTAACAAGTTAAATTAGGCTCAAATTAACACGGGACTAAGAGTAATGAGCTAGATATTGTAGAAATGGATAGATATGAACTATTGTTTGTATTTTGTGAGTTCGAACCGAAAAATATGACTAAAAATTCGAACTTTAGTCAACTAATTTTGAGTACCGAAACATTAATGAAAGTTATTATTAAACTATGTTCATATCGATGTAATGGATTGTGATGTGCAGGTAGTGCAAGAGACAATAGATCCAAATGCAAGGATAGAGTTCAGGCCGAACACCGAAGACGACCCACACAAGAGGAAGCCCGACATTTCCAAAGCTAAGGAGCTTCTTGGTTGGGAGCCCTCTGTGTCCCTTCGTAAGGGCCTTCCCCTTATGGTTTCCGACTTCCGTCAGCGCATCTTCGGCGACCTCAAAGACGACGCCTCCTCCTCCTCCTCCGCCGCCGCCGCCACCCTCTCCACCCTCTCCACCACCTCCTCCGTCTAGTCACACCTACCTCTCTTCTCAAATACACTTTAGAATAAGAGGTCTCTCAATTACTTCCCCCAAGGAATAACATTTGGCAGACCGAAGAGAGCAAAGAAAGAGGGCCGGGGAGGGATCCCATTCATCCAACCTCTTTCTTTCTTTGTCTGCTAATCCACAATTTTTATTCTAAGGGCCTAATTTACCTCTCTCCCTCCCCTCTTCTCTTCTCTCTTCTCCGCTTTTTGTGAAATTTTCCTTCTTTCTTTGCTTCTTTTCATTTTGTTCAAGTTTGAACCTTTGTGGTTATATGTTTTATGAATCTATATAGTAATTCTTTTTTAATCAATATAAATATATAACATTTTGATGGTTCGTATCTTTTTCGGAATAGCTAGCGATTCGAGAAGAAGATGGTCAAGGTAGCATGCTTCCCGGCCACTACATTGATGTGCAGATGTGTATATAGTAGTAGTTGTAACAGCTCAAGCTTAACGTTAATAGATGTTGTTTGCTTTGACTTGTTACGTATCACTAGGAACCGTATGGTTTAAAAATGTGTCTAGTAGTAGATGTGCATATGGTCAAGGTAGCATGCTTCCAGGCCACTACATTAGATGTGCAGATGTGCATGTAGTAGTAGTTGTAATAACTCAAGCTTAACGTTAATAGATATTGTCTGGTTTTGCCTATTACGTATCACCAATAGATATTGTCTGGTTTGGCCTGTTACGTATCACCGACAGTCTCATTTAAAAATGTATCTATAGTAGTAGATGTGCAGATGGTCAAGGTAGCATGCTTACCGACCACTACATTGATGTGCAGATGTGTATGTAGTAGTAGTTGTAACAGCTCAAGCTTAATGTTAATAGATATTGTTTGCTTTGACTTGTTACGTTTCACCGACAACCTCACGTTTTAAAAATGTGTCTATAGTAGTAGATGTGCAGATGGTCAAGGTAGCAAGCTTCCAGACCACTACATTAGATGTGCAAATGTGCATGTAGCAGTAGTTGTAACAACTCAAGCTTAACATTAATAAATATTGTCTGCTTTGACCTGTTATGTATCACTGGCAGCCTCACGGTCTAAAAATGTGTCTATAGTAGTAGATGTGCAGATGGTCAAGATAGCATGCTTCCAGACCACTACATTAAATGTGTAGGTGTACTTGTAGTAGTAGTTGTAATAGCTCAAGCTTAACGTTAATAGATATTGTTTGTTTTGGCTTGTTACGTATTACCGACAACGGTTTAAAAATGTGTCTATTGGGGAGAGGTTTCCACACACTTATGAAGAATGCTTTAGTTCTTTCTCTAACTCTACTTTGGTCTGTTATATATCACGGTCAGCCTCATGGTTTTAAAATGCGTATACGCTGGAGAGGTTTCTACACCCTTATAAATAATGGTTTGCTCCACTCTCAACCGACGTGGGGTCTCACAATAATTGTCGGTTGATGATACTTTTATTCTATACCAAAATACTACTTCAGATAAGTGAGATCTTCACTTTGCTAGATAAGGTAGACTAGTATACCGCTAAAGATGTTATGGTTTCAATTTTGAATAGCATATGAGCGGCTAGAGGTTTAGTTTTTGCATTTTTCTTTTTAAATAGAGATTGGGTTTGCGAAGATGTTAAAAACTAATTATTTGTTGAAAATGCAAAGACTATTTTAAAATTTATTAAAAATAACCAAATTAAGTATTAAAATAAAATAATTCCCAAAAGTGTTTAATATCCACGTGGCATCCGATGAGAGACTGCTGTGAGAAAGGCTTTTAAGCGGGAAGTTAAAATTCGAAGATTCGAACACAACTGGAGACGTCGGCGATTTATCGCGACCGACCTCCGAACTTCACACTTCACAGCCATGGAGGAAGCCGTTTCTCGAATCCTCACAGAGCTCGAAGAAGCTCGCTGTTTCGACGGCTCTACAAATCTCCATTCTCAGCCTCCGCCGCCGCTCTCCGAGTCCGCTCTCTTCAACCTTCAAAGCTTGTTGGACAACTCAATCGGTACCGATGAACAACAACCAGTCGATCGCCTCTACGAAGACCTCTCTGCCAAATCCCTGTCTCCGTCCTCCCTCATCCGCGCCATCGCCTCCGCCATGGATGAGCCTTCCCCTCGCGTTTCGATCTTAGCCTCTAAAGTCTATTTGTCCCTTCTTCTGGCCCCAAATGCACCAGTTTTCACGCTGTTCAATCCGATGGATTTTCTTTCGTTTCTCAGGTCTATGAGACGATTCTTGAAGCAGCGACCACGGACTACGCCGAATCAGGAGTCCATTGCTCCCAAACGGAAGAGGAAAGGCGGTGTTAAGGGTAAGGGTTTGAGGAATTGTGCGCAGAGGCAGAGTTTTAATGGCGGACATCATGATGGTGAATTCGATGCAAGAGTCTTGTATCCTGTGCTTGAGAGGTTAGGGATATTAATGAGTTTGATTCATTTGGATCGATTCCCTGATAGTTTGAAATCTTTGGTTGAAACTGTAATTGATATTCCGGTTTTGGCACTAGAAGTATGCAGTAATTTAAGTATCTATAGTAAGTTAACCAATTTATGTTCGCGGATTTTGAGTGCTACATTGCGTCCTGAGCATGGGGATCTGGTGAGTATTGCCGCTGAGGTGATTAAATCTCTATCACCATTGATTCTTCATCATAAAGATCAGGCGCGAGCGTTTGCGCTGGAGTTTGTCACTATTCAAATAGCGAATGCAGCAAAGGAATCAGATGGTGTTAAAAGCGCTCTGGTGAATCTTCCAAGGTATTTGGTTCAGAAGGCACCTGAGAAATCCGAGCCTCGTGCTTTAGCTGTTGATTCAATAATGGAGGTTGTTAAAGTGATGGAATTCAAGGATCAAATTGGGTTTGTGGATTATGTAGTGAAGATGACCCGAGGAAAGTCTAATCTTAGGCTGTTAGCTAGTGATCTTATCTCAACGCTGATAATGTCCTTGAGTGATCCAGTGGCCGTTGATTCCGAAAGTGAACTGAAGGATTCGTGGAGATTTGGGTGCTTGGTGGCATTGGTCCAACGATGTTCAGATGCTGGTGCTACAATTCGTGCCCGGGCACTATCCAACTTAGCTCACCTTGTGGTGTTCTTGTCTGACAATGACAAGAATAAGGCCTTACTGAAGGAAGTGTTGGGGTCTGGTGACAGACATTGCAAAAAGAATGGAAGTGAAATTCATGCTCGTTTGCGAAAAAGGTGTGTGGATGAGAAGGCGGCAGTTAGGAAGGCTGCGTTATTTCTGGTTACCAAGTGTACAGCCCTCCTTGGTGGATCAATGGATGGAGATATGCTGAAGACCGTTGGAATTGCTTGTTCCGACCCACTTGTTAGCATACGGAAAGCTGCAATGTTGGCTCTTTCTGAGGTGAATCACAAACGTTTTTAACAAGTTTAAAGTTTATATAATGTGTTTAGTTGGTATGAGGTGTTGAGGATTGAGTCCCAACCATGGCTAACTTAGAGAATGATCATGGGTTTATAAGTAAGGAATACATCTCCATTAGTATGAGTAGCCTTTTGGAGAAACCAAAAGCAAAGCCACGAGAGCTTATGCTCAAAGTGGACAATATCATATTATTGTGGAGGTTCGTGATTCCTAACATAGTATCAGAGCCATGTCCTTAAATGAACAATGTCAATAGAATCCTCAAATGTCGAACAAAGAAATTGCGAACCTCGAAGGTGTAGCAAAAGCGACTCAAGTGTCGAACAAAGGGTGTACTTTGTTCGAGGACTCCAGAAAATGAGTCTAGCCTCGATTATGGAGAGGCTGTTCGAGGGCTCCATAGGCCTCAGGGGAGGCTCTATAGTATACTTTGTTCTAGAAGAGGATTGTTGAGAATTGTTGGGACGGAGTCCACGTTCGCTAATTTTCTCACGAAGCAAACGTTGTTTTCTCCTGTCTCTTTCCTTTCATTCCTTGCTGATAACCGTGCATATCCACATAAAAATTAAAATAAAGTTGTCGTCTTAAATGAGGTAAATGAAACTAAGTGATCATTGATCCTATAGTGGTTGTATGATATATTAAATTCTCTTTTACTATTGGTCATCTTCTTTGGAGCTTTTGATATTTTGGAGTTAGTTCTCTCATTTTCTGCTGTGCCCAACTGCTAATAGTTACAATTTCAAATTTTCATTCATTATTGGTCTCACGTTTGAATCATTATTTACTCTTAGGCCTTCCGAAGATTCCCAGATGAAAGTGTCACTGTCGAGTGGCTACATTCTATTCCACGTTTGATTGCTGATAATGAATCTAGCATTCAAGAAGAGTGTGAAAACTTGTTTCAAGAACTAGTACTTGACCGGCTGTCTAGAGTTGGATCTTCAAGTTTACCCCGTGATGGATCAAGAACACTTGATTTAAAGAGGCAATTTGAGTTGTTAATTCCTGGAGTATTGGATCTTCTTAAAGAGATAAGTCATGCAGAGGTAATGCCGTGGGTGAAGAAAGTTTGTGCTAACTTGGGAAAAAAGAAACGATTAAAACCCTCAATTGCCGTTTCACTTCAGAAGATTATAGGGACATCTGAATCCCTATGGCTAAGGCAATCCTTACCACCGGAGAAGTGGACAGCTCCCCCGGGTGCCTGGTTCCTGCTGTCGGAAGTGTCAGCTTATCTTGTGAAAGAAGTGGACTGGGAGTTTCTTCATCATCACTGGAAAATCCTGGATGATCATGGTAGGACTGAGTTTGGGAGTCCAGTGGCTCAAGTAGGTTTATTCGGAGATGAAAACAACCCAGAGTCAAATTCCATCGCTTGGGCTCAAGATCGAGTTTTTCTCTTGCAAACCATCTCTAATGTTTCTCTTGAGCTGCCTCCAGAACCTGCAGAAAAGTTGGCTCACGAATTGATTAAAAAGGTTGAAGAATTCAGCATGCATTCTACCGAGGTAAGCATCAAAAGGATTGTTTTCAGACTTTGTTTTACAGTCTATAATTGTTGGTTTATTTCTCCAATGCTGTTGATTAGATAATCAAGATTAAATTCACCAATAAGTAGTTTCTTAACACACTTCCACGGACAAAGATGTCATCCTCTAGCCTATTAATGGTAAAAATGAACACTGTTCATCATGGATACAGTTCTATGCTGTATAATATTTCTCTATGTTTCTGAGTAGTTATTAAGGACGTGTTTGAGAATGATTTTGAAATAGTCAAAATTACCTTTATCAGAGCATGTTCTTTTATCATTTAAAGTCAATTAAATGTCAAGTTTTATGCTATCAAAATTGATTTTAATTAATTAAAGACACGTTTAAAATGAGTTTAATGGTTTCAAAATTATTTCCAAACATTTTTAGCATGTATGCGTACTGTTTCACTAAAATGTCATTGAAGTGGGGGAAAATTCTTATTGGAATTGGCTAACAACTCTTCTGCAGTGAACATGAATAGATGGCTGGTGAGCGTGGGTAGTTAGCTATTCATGATAAGTTCATCTCATCAGCCAATGCGTGTGAGAGCACCTGCATGTGTTTTGCAATTGGGATTTTTTCTTATTTTTTATTTTGCTTCACCATTCTTGTTTCAAACATCTTTAAAATGGGAAAAGAGGCCTGTAAACATCCAGAATATTTGAAAAATTTATGGAAAACAGTGATCAAGTAATAATCTAAATACAAGCCAAAAATGTTCTGGGTTTGGATTTTCTTATAGTAATTTGCCTGCCAAGCATCAATTTTGATAGATCAATACTTACTATTCCAGTCTGTTTTTCTTGATATCTCACACGCATTTGTATTTAATGGTGATCTCTTGGTAGGTGAATGCGCATGTAAAAACACTTAAAACATTGTGCAAACGGCAGGCTATGCAATCTGCTGAAGCCGATACGCTGATCCTAACATGGGTAAACCAGCTGCTCTCCAAAGCCTCTCAAATATTGGAGAAGTATATATCCAAGCATAGAAAAGCAAAAAAAGATGTGAACTTCATAACACCACCTCCTAAAAGTGGTAGTAGATTGGGAAAGCGTGCAACTGCCCCGAGCAAGTCCCTGTCACGAGCAATCACTGCCGCTTACACCATTGGCTCTTTGATTATCATCTGTCCATCTGCTGACATAACTACCATCATACCACTTCTCCACACCATTATCACTTCTGGAAACCGTGATCCCAAATCGAATAAACTACCTATTCAAACGGTATCTATAAAGGAAACTGCGCCTTCTTTATACGTTCAAGCATGGTTGACAATGGGGAAGATTTGCCTTGCTGACGAGAAGTGTGCAAAGAGCTACATTCCTCTATTTTTACAGGTTAGGCTTTGATTCTTCATTCACGTATATCGTTGAGAAGTTGGGAGGGAGTCTTGCTAATTTAGGGAATGATCATGAAGTTATAAGTAAGGAATACATCTCCATTGATATGAGGCCTTTTAGAGAAGCCAAAAGCAAACCCACGAGAGCTTATGCTCAAAGTGGACAATATCATACCATTGTAGAGAGTCGTGATTTTTTATGATTTACGTGAATGTTGTTTAAACAAGTAGATTTCTGGCATTAGTCTGGTTAAAGGAATAATACCACGATAACTATATGAGTTCAATCATATACTCGTTTTGAAATATCATCCATTGTAGAATTGAAGTGTTCCCCCTACCCATAAATTTTGATCTATCTGTTTGTTATTGAAGTTCTCTCTTCTTATGTACATATATATAATAAATAAATAATTAAAGTTCTTCCTCCATGTCTTCTAATAGATATCAAAGCTATAATCGTTGTACATACTACTTTATCAGCGTCTTTTATGCAATCATAATTTATTTTTGATACACCTCTAGTGGCCTAAAAGTTTTATATTAGTTCAGGAGCTTGAAAATAGTGACTGTGCAGCTCTCCGCAACAACCTTGTTATCACGATGGCAGATTTTTGTGTACGCTATACTGCTCTAGTTGATTGGTAAGATTAATGCACGATGTGAGTGTTTGGCAATGGCAATCATAGTGAAGTCTTTTAATGTTTCTTACATGTTACTATCTAACCATCTCTGTATTGAACAGCTACCTTACGAAGATCACGAAATGCCTTCGCGACCCTTGTGAACTTGTCAGAAGACACACATTCATACTTCTATCGAGATTACTACAGGTAATTCTTCATTCCCCAACCCCTAAAAACTTCTCCAGATTTTCACATAATACTGTAACGCTCAAGCTCAACGCTAGCAGATATTGTTCTTTTTTGGGCTTTCCCTTTTTAGCTTCCCCTCAAAGTTCTTAAAACGTGTTTGCTAGGGAGATGTTTTCACACCCTTATAATGAATGCTTCGTTCTCCTCTCCAACCGACGTGGGTTCTCACAAATACCATTTTAATTTTCAGAGAGACTACGTGAAATGGAGAGGGGTTTTGTTTCTTCGGTTTCTCTTCTCACTTGTCGACGAATCAGAGAAGATTCGTCAACTAGCAGATTTCCTTTTCGGGAACATTTTAAAAGGTTAGCATTACTATTCGTTCTCATGGTTATAATATTGATCACATCATTACAACATGCCAATACTTTTGAATTGTGAAACTGAATTTGCAGTAAAGGCGCCACTTTTGGCTTACAACAGTTTTGTAGAAGCAATTTATGTTCTGAATGACTGTCGTGCCCATTCTGGACATAACGATTCGAAGGCTTCGAGAGCTGAAAGCCGATTATTCTCCATTCGGTAAGGAATGTTTGAACTTTGTGACATGTTATCACAATTATCTGTAATGGAAAATGATTAAAGTTCATATTCTTAGAGGTAATGATGAAAGTTCGAGGCGCAAGAGAATGCACATTTATGTTTCTTTGTTAAAACAAATGTCTCCCGAACATCTCCTGGCCACCTTTGCAAAGCTATGTTCAGAGATTCTTGGTGAAGCTTCAGATGGTAAACTCAGTATGGATGATACCACTGCACGGTCTGTTTTACAGGTTCAAATTCAAAAGCTTTCAACAATCTTTGTATTTTTTCTTCTCTTCTTTTCTCTTGTTTAGTGTTTACATACTAGAATCTTATTAGTTCTCCTTGGCTGAGATCACAGGACACCTTTGATATTCTTGCTTGTAAGGAGATTCGATTATCAATAAATCGAGGGTCGTCGTCGGAATCTGGTGATGTAGATGAGGAAGGAGGCGAGAGCGGAGGGGCGTCTGCTGCTAGAGGAAAGGTTATCACTCATGTTGTGAGAAAAAGTCTCATTCAAAACTCCCTTCCCATCTTCACTGAGCTAAAAAGGCTAATGGAAAGCAAGAATAGCCCTCTTATAGGTGTGAAATCACTTCTTTAAATGCTAGAAAGTTGTTTCAAACCGAACCTGTGATATGTTTAACCTTTTATACTTTTGTGAAAATAGGTTCTCTTATGGAATGTCTTCTAGTTCTTCTCAAAGACTACAAGAACGACATCGATGACATGTTGGTAGCTGATAAGCAACTTCAGAAAGAGCTTGTCTATGACATTCAAAAGTACGAAGCTACCAAAGCTAAGTCGGCCGCGGCCGCAGCGGTCAACGAGATGCAAAAGTCAACTAATTATATTTCTCCTGAGGCTCCTCCTCATGTTAGAAACTCCATTAGCAAGCTAACCTCCAAACTCCAAAAGGACTCAAGAGTTGCTTCAGCCATTGCTGATGTAGCCGCTGCAGCCACTGCTAAGTCTGTGCTTAGGGAAGTGAATAGAGGGACTTCGACGCCGCCTCTTGGTTCTCTAAGTTTGCCTAAACTCAAGTCTCGTACTGGTGGAAACAATGGCGCAAATACCTCACGCTTGAATGTGATTGAATCTGTGAGGAAACGGCAGTCTTTTGATTCTGATGAAGAAAACTAATGTGCATAGGCTAACCAGGTAACGTAGTTTGATATTTTGTGAAGCTTTCTATGTTGTTGTAATCTTGTTCTCTTTTGTTTATGTATTTAATTTCTTCTTCCGTGTGAAATAGAAGCTTATTAGAATGGTTATACCTTAGAAGTATGAGAGAATGTGTTGAGAATGGCTCGTGAATGTGAGAAATTTCGTGTGATTAAGGTAAATTTGTACTAAATTCGAGATTCGAGAGTTTTAACATTTGTGATCTAGAAGTTTGTATGTTTGTAAATGTTCTTAGATCCAATTACTTAAGGTTTTCATATCTAAACCATGTCTAGGTGGAAATCTTCTTGATTCGGGATTCAAGAGTTTTAACATTTGTGATTTAGGAGTTTGTATGTTCGTAAACGTTCTTAGATCCAATTAGTTAAGGTTTTCATAGCAAAATGATGTTTAGGTGGAAATCCTCCATTTGATCGACGTTGTCGTGATCTAAATTAAGAATAAACCTTTAAAGTTTAATTATCAATTTCTTTACTTTTAAGTTGTGTCTATTTAGTTAACATGGAGACAGACTTATTCTTATGGATCATGAAACGATTCCAATGATAAATCAATTCAAGGGACCATAGGCGAACAGGGAATAGACTTTTCAAACTTAATTTTGAGTGAAGTCTTAATAAAATTTTAAAATCTTCCTTTTGTGTTAATATATTTTTAATTTTTTTTAATTTTATATTTAATAAATTTGTAAATCTTAAAATATCAAAATTGAAATATTAAATTTATAATTTAAAAAATAGAGTGATTAATACTTAATTTGTAATTTAACTCACTGTAAATCTAGTTAAAGTTGAATTTGGTGTGATCCATGTATTATTCATTTCAATTCCTATTAAAGAAATTTATTTATAATTTCATATAGTTTATTATTTACGGATGTTGAATCGATAATTATATTTTATTACATAAATTGGATTGAACTTGAAATACTTAATTGTTAAGATATGTGTACATGTAATCCTATTTTATCCAAAATGGTAATTATTTAGATAAACAATTTTATAAATAAACAATTTTTTTAGACTAAATTTAAATTCAGGGTATATATATATATATATTTTAAAAGTTTATCTAGATGTTATATTTTAATGTAATTTCAAGGAATTTAATTTAACTTTAAATTGTTACCTAATTTAGATTTAAATTTAGATAGTGTTTATTTTAGGGTTTTAAATTTAATAAATATTGTAATTATCTGGAATGAGAATTAAGCCATCCATCCTTGTTAAAATTATAATTAATACCTTATTTATTTATTTTTTTTAAAATTTATTGCTTAAATCTCTACCTTAAATCTCTGAAAGTCTCCACGGCTTTTAATGGAAATGAAAAGTCCTGTCTGCTGACGAACGAATGCCATTGCAGCAGGCCAACTCCGAGCTCGGTGTTCATGGGGAAATTTTTTCTTTTAGGAGTTCAATCTTCTGAATGAATCCCGATCCTCATCTTTCTCCGAGTTTGAAGCCGTCAATCTTCTTTCATCAGGCACGACTCTCACTCCTCATCCTTTCTTATCTATCGTGTATATATAATGTGGATGATAATGCTGTATACTCTAGCTTAGCCTTGCTTATGTGATTTTGTTGATCCGCTCACTGCCAGTACTGTTGCGAAATTTGATAGTGGATTTCTATTTTTTTTTTTCTGTAATTTAGGTCTTATCTGTCTCGAATTTGTTATCAGTATAGTTGGAATTGTATATGAAATTGTGCTGAAGGAAATCCGGCGGTTTAGGGTTTTCTTTGAAAGATTGTGTCGGTGCGATTATGGATGGGAATAAGGACGAAGCTTTAAGATGTATTCGCATAGCGGAAGAAGCAATTGCATCGGGGAATAAAGAGCGAGCACTTAAATTCATTAAAATTGCTTGTCGCCTTAATCGGAGTTTGGAAGTGAACGAGTTATTGTCGGCGTGCGAGGATATTGACTCGAAATCACCTTCATCTTCCTCCGATGGGAAACGCGCGGGAAAAGTTCATAGTGTTTCTGGTTCGGCGAATCATGTTGACGGTTTGAATGGTGAACGTAATTACAGTATTGAACATGTTCAATTGATCAGGCAGATAAAAACAGCTAAGGACTATTACAAAATTCTCGGTGTGGAGAAAACTAGTTCGGCTGAAGAAATTAAGAGAGCTTATAAGAAATTGTCCTTGAAAGTTCACCCTGATAAGAACAAGGCTCCTGGTTCAGATGAAGCATTCAAGAAATTATCCAAGGCTTTCATGTGTTTGAGCAATGACACGTCGAGAAGGCAATATGACCACACAGCTTTGGTTGATCAATATGAGTACAACCAACAGCATAATGTAAGGCGCAGGAGAACTGGTCGTGATTTGTTTGAAGAAAATTTTGATCCTGATGAGATATTCAGGGCGTTCTTTGGGCAAGGAAATATGTTTCAGACGAGTCGTGCTTATACTTATAGCACTGGAGGTGCGAGAAGCCAACGGAGGACAGAATCTGATGGGGGAGGTCCCAACTTGTTGATTTTACTTCTAATGTTACCATTCTTGTTAATTGTCTTGTTGGCTTATATGCCCTTTCCAGAGCCAGACTATTCTTTGCATAAAAATCTATCCTACAGTATTCCCATGGCTACGGAGAAACATGGAGTGGAGTTTTTTGTCAAATCATCAGATTTTGATGAAAGATATCCTCTTGGAAGCGGAGCTCGATCTGAAATAGAGAGTAGTGTGATTAGGGATTACAAAAACATGGTTTGGCGTTATTGTCATATAGAACTCCAGAGACGCAAGTGGAATAAAAATCTCCCAACTCCTCATTGCGAGAAGATGAATAATCTCGGGTTTGCATAAAGGTAAACAGGGGTTCTCTCATTTCTTAGGCGTTATTATCCAAGTCTTGTTGTTTGCTACTTCAGTTGTTAACTTTGCTTGAATATAAAGACTGCAATATTAAGTTTTGTTATTTTTTGAAGCTTTTTATCCCATTTGAACTAGTCTTTTGTGTCTCTCATGTGTTAGGTGGTTTAGACTTAGATTGTTTAATGAACCTGTCTCTATATGATCCCTGAAAAAGAAATCATTACTACTGAAGTCTCTGTCTCTTATCCCAAAAAAAAAAAAAAAAAAAAAAATACA
>NW_019268539.1:2078190-2176703 GCF_002738365.1 Cucurbita moschata
TCCCAAAAAAAAAAAAAAAAAAAAACATACATCTATACCGTTTTTCCTGTGAAAGTATGATATTCATAACTCACCAACTGATGGGAAACCGATCCTGTTTTAAATTAAAGCAGGTTATATTGATGGATTTTGAAGTTGTGAGACTCTATGCTCAGATGCAGAACGGGACACTCATGGCTGGATCACGAGGGCTAAGACCCAAAGGTTTATCGGAGTTGTGCTGAGCCAATCACTTGGCACCGTTGATCATCAATGACGCTGGAGTGGTACGACTCTGTAATTTTTCTATATCACTTCCGCATGAAGTTTTTATGATCCATTTTTCAAATAAAGTCATAACCGTTGTACAAACTGAAATAAGATACTGATCTGCATCTTTACATTCTTCAAATATTGAAGTGAAGCTCAAGTCTTTACTTAAATGTCCTTTTGATCATCATTCCATCCTTTCCTTCCCTTAAAATTTTTCATTTTTATGCACATCCTTGCCCATTATTGTTTCGAATCATTTGAGTATATAATACAGGATTCACGAACATGTGAAAATGAGATTCAAATATTGCTTCTAACACAGCAGATTATTTGGCATATCCTGTTTTAGTTCAAATTTGATGAAAATAGTTACGAAATCTGTGAAGTTTATCTCCCGGAAAACTCTGTACTCGACCTCCTTGTTTGTACTTTGTAGACCCAATAACTTACAATTAGATAGCATTTAAGGTATTGGGTGACAATAATGGGATTAATAGGAGGGACACATTTTGAAAAATTTCTATAATCTAAACGAATGTGAACTCCCAAAAGCTCCATCAAAAGAGAAAATGATAAAGAATGCTACCAATTGAAATATTGCTCCTACTCAAACTCCTTCAAAAATAAATGTCTTCCATAGATACAACCTCTACCAAAATACATTATTCGTTCAAGCCCAATCCCAGGAATCTTATCTAGATTTTCAGAAGAAACACATAAAAAACTTCCAGTTGAGTTGATCGATCTTATATTTGAGGTTTAGCATCACCAACAGGAGCACTCTGCATTCAAACCAAAAATAAGCACCACTTTGAGAAGCAATTATCATGATAAATATGTAACTAAGATAGGCAATTCAAGGGTGTTTCTTTCCATTCTCAATAACTCTAGGCAATATCATCCGGAGTCTCAAAGTGACGCAGCGTAGTATGTAATATGGATGAATAATCGTGACTTAGTAATTTTGTTTTAGTTTGTTGTTGGTTATTTGGTTGTGAGGCTTAAATTCTATCAGAATTGACTTCTGGAAAGTTCATTAGTACTTAGAAGTTGGCAAGCGATCTTGTATTCCGTAGGATATTTGGATGCTCCGAGCTTTTGCCTCGAAACTTATTCCATCACATCTTTTGTTTGCCAAAATAGACTTAATCCGTGTCTTAGCTTGCTGTTTTGGCTAGAGTTCAGCTCTTGATTTATGTGGGAGATGTATAAGAGATGAGGATTTAGGTGCACGGAAAATAAGCTCGGTTAAATTAGCATGTAAATTTCTCACCAGAGTTGCACCCTGAGTAGCTCTTTCAGCCAAGTATCCACAAGACTTGAAAAATCCACCATACTGTTTCGACCATTCCTCCAATCTTGAATAGATGTAATTTGATCCAAGAGAATCCGCCCAGAACATGAGCCCTCCCCTGCTTAGGGACACAAAATTTTATACTCTAGTTTCGGAACAAAAGAGATATATTAAAATGAGATCAACTGGTCAAGTTAACAAACCTGTAAGAGGGGAAACCCATTCCCATTACACCAGCAATGTCCAGGTCGGCTGCTTTGACCGCTATGCCTTCTGCTAGGACACGGCATGCCTCATTCACCACCGGGAATAATATCATCTCCACAATGTCCTTTTCCGATAACTTCATTAGCTACATTACCGAAATCGTTTAGACATACCTCAACAATAAATCACTTTCCCCCAGTTTCTTATACTTCTAAGGTCATAAAGAAATGCTAAATCAAGAGAAGTGAGCGAACATATGTTTTGTGAGGAGAAATAGGGAGAAAGAGACCTTAGGATCAACTGAAATACCGGAAGTGCTCCGAGCCTTCTCAATATAACTCTTTAACTCCGGATTTGGCCCAGCTTTACGGTTCTGGTCATAGACATAGAAACCTTTACGAGTGGATTCACCTGAGATGTGTAATGTACACAAATGATTCTTGTAGGAATGTAACACTGGTGAAGATCATCTAACATTACATAATAAAGGTAGTGAGGTATAACGCCTCGCTTTGGGCATCCGTTTGTTTGACCGTTTGTAACTATTAGCTTCACATTGGAGCCCATTCTTGTCAGGTAGTTGTAGGATTTAAGCTTATTTTGGAAGGAAAAAACTACCTGCATTCTTATCCTCTTGCATAAGAGGAATTAGCACAGATTTATAAGTTCTTTCTGGAAAATCTTGAACAAACTGACTGGTAGCTGCTTCTGCCACACCGAAACCAACGAGGTCACACAACCTGAAGGAAAAAACAAGAGCAAATAGGAATAAAAAATTCAATAGGATTCAATGAGAACAGAATATGGTGCAAACTAGCAAACTTCTTAACCATTATAAACCTGAAGGGTCCCATTGGCATTCCAAACTTGGAAATTTCCCTATCAATTCGATAGGGATCTACTCCACGCTCGGCAAGTAAAATGGCAGCCTGAGAGTAGGGGAAAAACATTCTGTTCACAGCAAATCCTGTGCAATTTCCAATGATAATAGGCGTTTTCTTTATAGTCTTCCCAACATCTAGCAGATCAACAATTACTTGTTCATCTGTATGCTTGGTACGAACAATTTCCAATAGTGGCATGACATGGGCGGGACTGTATCAGAAGTAAAAGCTCAACGCTACACCAAATAGATCCCGAGGAGGGTGGGGAGGGGGGAATGTGGATATACCTGAAGAAATGGGCTCCAATAATTCTGTCACAAGACTTCGTTCTCTCTCCAATCAACTCCAAATCTATTGTGGAAGTATTAGTAGCAAGCATACAATGTGGTGGGCAATATTTCTCAAGATCAGCAAAGATCTGTTGCTTCAAAGAAACATTCTCGGTAACAGCCTGTGTCGAGAACACGAAAATCAACATTAGCTATTAGCTATTGTCCTCGACCTGTCTAGAAAAGAGAAAAGCAGCCCGAAGTACCTCTATCACCATATCCACATCTTTAAAACTTTCATAGTCAAGAACTCCCTTGAGTAAAGAAATAGTCTTCTCAAAATTCTCTTTAGTCATATTCCCTTTTTCGACTCGGCTTTGTAGGTTCGCTGTAGGAGAATACATCAAATAATGAGTTCAAAAAAAGCTGCAAATTGAATTGTGGATACAAAAGCATGTCAAAATCATTAGTTTCTAGGGGTACCCCTGACTCTATCAATGCCAGCCTGCAAGAACTCATCGTTCACTTCTTTGAGTATTACAGGATAGTTGCTAAGAATCAATGCTGTAGCTATTCCAGATCCCATTAATCCTCCTCCCACGATAGCAACTTTCGTGATTTTTCTCGGTGCCAAACCAAGATCGGTAACCCCGGGTACCTGTCGAACATGAGGAGATAATAAATTTTTACATGCCAGGGGATAATATGGCCAGCCACTAACAAATTAGCTAGAACTACTGAGCTATAGTATTCTGGTTCAATCTTGAGCTATAGAATTTCTCGACTTTAGTATCGAACACTGTTGTTATTCTAGTTCTAGCCAGTGAGATCGAGCCCCCATAGATAATAAAACCATGAACATCCCAAGATCAAGAGTTCAAGAACAATTCTTCTGAATTAGTTAGCAGAATACTCATTAATGTGCTGCCACTTCTATAAACCCGATCGAACTTTCATGTCCATCCTTTATTTTCTAACCTTTGTTGTCGAACGCTGGGCAAAGAAGATATGAATTAAGCTTTTACAAGTATCAGTATGTAGGAGTCCCTGAAATTCTTCAACCTCCTGCAATGTACAGAACAAGATATATAGAGAGAGAGATGAAGCGACTACGATTTAAAGATGAGAAGGAATGAAATGGAAGATGAGAAACCTTCCGAAGTCCAGCACGAGGGCCAAAGACGACACCCATTTCAATGACGTCAATGCAGGCGAACGGGTGCTTAAGATTCGGTGACTGTTTCCTTGCCTGAACTCTGGCAGTCTCAAATATTTCCTTAGCCTCGGCAAGGGACTCTAACTTGTCAGTCCTATGGAGACTATGAACCCATGGCCTTCTCCACTCTAGGATTTCGAGAGCCCGTTTACGTGCAGTCGTGATCAACTCTTCAGGAGGGGCAATGTCATCGACAAGCCCCAAAGAATGAGCTTCTTGTCCTTTAATTAGCTTTGATGTCTGTTTACACATGAGAATATAGTACATGATGATATTTTATACATCATGTTACAAAAAGTAATCCATCTAGCTTACCAACATCATTTCTAGAGCCTTTGAGAGACCAACGAGACGTGGAAGCCGTTGTGTTCCTGAGTAGTTTAGAGCCTCGAGATCAAGATAGGTGAACCAAAACACCCCAACCATTTTAAGAATGCGTAATATTTTAAGTCTTGAGGAACTAATCAACACGTTAAACTGAAATCGTACCTCCAAAACCAGGAATTATTCCAAGCTGAAGTTCGGGCAAACCTAGTTGAGCGGTAGGAGTCGATATTCGAGCATGACAGGCCTGAGAAATGAAGGCAAATAAGAGATTGTAACAGGATTCTTCTGTGGACATAGCTAGACACTTACCATTGCAACCTCTAAACCTCCACCCAAAGCAAGCCCATGGATTGCTGCAACCGCAGGCTTTCGGGCAGCTGACGGATGAGATTTAAGGAATTAACACCCAGTAGGTCAGCATAGTACTATAACAAAACTATCATAGGAACTCCTTACCTTCAAAAATTTCAGTGATAACTTCAATTGATATGTTGCTAACACTTGGTTGGTCCCCTGAGACACATCTTACATGAGGTCAATAACGTCTCAAGCCCACCACTAGTAGATATTGTTCGCTATGGTTTGCTATGTATCGCTGTGAACCTCACGGTTTTAGAACATGTCTGTTAGGAAGAGGTTTCCACACCCCTATAAAGAATGTTTCATTCCCCTCTCTAACCAAACCAATGTGGGATCTCACAATCCACCCCCCTTCAGGCCCCAACGTCCTCACTAGCACACCATTCAGTGCCTAGCTCTGATACTATTTGTAATAGCTGAAGCTCACCACTAGCAGATATTGTTTACTTTGGCCCGTTACGTATTGTCGTCAACCTCACGATTTTATAATGCATATGCTAGGGAGAGGTTTTCACACCCTTGTAAATAATATTTTTTTTCTCCTCTCCAACCGACGTGGGATCTCACAATCCACCCCTTCGAGGCCCAACGTCCTCGCTGGCACACCGCTGAGTACTTAGTTCTGATACCATTTGTAACGGCTCAAGCCTACTACAAGCAGATATTGTCTGCTTTAGCTCGTTACGTATCTCTGTCAGCCTCACGATTTTAAAATGCGTCTACTAGGGAGAGGTTTCCAAACCCTTATATAGAATGTTTTGTTCTACTCTTCAACCAACGTGGCATATCTTGTAAAACCCTTCTACATAGATATAATGAACAGTTAATCAGGCCTACCCTTTCCTCCTTGGAGTACACCAAAAACAGCTATATCAAAGCCACCAGAAAACTTCCCCATTGCACCTACATTCCAAACAATAAAACAATCAGTTCCTTTGTCCCTTACCGGGATCCTAACGTACGTACCTTAGTGTAGACAAAACACCAATTACCATCCTAAAACGTCAATGGTTCGATCGAACAAAATTGATTTAACGTAATACTAACCTGTGACAACAATTGCCTTCACATCATCTCTTTTCATGGCTTGTTCATAACTATCTCTTAGGCTGAATAATACTGTATATTGTGTGTAAATGTGCAGAAAACAAAGACAAAAATGGATGGACATATAAGAATCTCAGTAGAAATAGAGATTTGATAGAAGAAGAAGAAGAAAAATTATACCATCAAAAGACAAGGCGTTAACTGGAGGGTTGATGATGGTGATTATAGCAACTCCATCATCTCCCACCTCCATCTCTGTTCTTCCTTTTGCATTGCTTCCCATTTTGAGATGAAACAATGTAAGGGGAAATTTTTGTAGGAGAAAGTGAAGAGAAAATGGAGGAGGAGGTGCATGAAGAGTTGTGATTTCTGCACGGTTTCCGATGAATGAACAAATATTATTCAAGGTATCGTTATGTATCACTTTCACTTTGATATGAAACGTTCCTACTCTTATAATTTGCGGAATGCACTTAGCTCGGTAGCTACGTTTTTGTTTCTCGTTTATTTTTGTGAAATTATAGAAAATATTTTAACATTTTTAATTTATTTTTGCATTTCATAAAAAGAAATTGAGACTTGTGATAGTGTGGGAAAATTATAGAAATTCTAAAAATAAATAAAAAAATTTAAAAAAAAACGCAGAAAAATGAGAAATATGGAGGTTACCAAATGGATTTACAGTTTAAACTGAAGGAATTAATTATAGTTAATTAAGTCCAGTTTTATTAGGAGTATTAAGAATCTTCATAAAATGTTGTAAAAATAAATCCTCGACAAATGAAACGGGGGTAGAATTGTACTTTCACAATCAGCTTTTTGGTCAGCGATTGTGGCCTTTTATGAGTCAACGCGGCCCCACCCGATCGGGTATTTGACGGTGGATGATGCTTATCGTAACCGATCACATCGGATGTGCGCCGCAGCTTATTATAGTCTCCACGGTTTTGCTTTTCGTTCTATTCTCCCATTGAAGCATGTGATATCGACGTGATGTTTGAACATTTTATATTAATAATTAAAATTTCATAAAGGTGTTACACGAGGCATAAATACTTTGGGCCCGTTATGTGCCAGCCCAGCTCAGCCCAATCCATGTACATTGGGCTTTGATTTGGGCCTGCTTTCATCCTCAGCCCATGTTCATTAAAATAATAATTTTTAATTTTATCTTTAAATTCTCCCCACCCTCGCATGCTTTAAGCTAAAGCAAGGGTTTCGTTTATAAAAAGAAGTGCATTTGAAGGTATGACGTGTCGTTAGTAATTTTCAGAAGAAAAAAGGGAATGTGACATAAACAACTAACTTATTTGCTCTTAAATATTTTAATAGAAAATCCCTATTTTAAAAATAAGTAACGTAAAAAAAATATCTTCTAACCATTTAAGCTATCCCGACCGATGTTGTGATATAGTCATATTTAACACTTTTTCTTATAGGCTTTCCCTCAAAATTTTAAAATGCGTCTGCTATGTCCTACTTCGACTAGTGTCTCACATCGTCCAGTGATTAACTTTGATACCATTTGTAACACTCAAAGTCCACCGCTAACATATATTGTCCGTTTTGACCCATTACATATCGTCGTCAGCCTCGTGGCTTTAAAAACACGTCTGTCACGGAGAGAAAATAATGTTTTGTTCTCTTCTCCAACTGATGTGGGATCTCACGTATTTCTTTTCCCTAAACGAGGTTGGGAACTAAGATTTGCCCCTAACCCCACTTAAATTCTCGTCTCACCTACTTTTCTCACGTTATATATGTTAAATAAAAATATGGACAAAAGTTATCTATTAGGAACCTAACTCCCACATAAATAAAATATATGAGGAGAGGATTGAAATGGGAGATAGAGACAAGATGGATGTCATCGTCTCGTGGACATCTCTAAGTGTTATATAGTTTGGATTTTTGCTACAATTTGGTTATGATTATAAAAGTTTCGATTTGGTTCATATGCTCGAAACTTGTTATCAGTTTCGTCCCTTTTTAAAAAAACTATATTTAAAATCGTGGAACTCGATCTCTAAAAAATAAACTATTTTCTTTTTTTTTTTTAGTGATTAAAAATTGAAATAAGAGACGGGAAGGGTGACGGTGACGGTGACGATTTAGAGCTTTCTTATCTCCATCCAAAAAGAAAAAATGGACAAGAAAGAACAAGTTGATTGAATTAAGAGGGTCATTTATCAACCAAATACGCACAAGGGTATTTCCGTCAGCCGACAAATTTCAAGCTTCTGCCGGGGTCCGCCCGGGCAGCCCGCACCGTTGACGACAACAGGATGCGTTGTAATTAGTGCAAAAATCAAAAGGGTATTTTAGTAATTTAATATATAACTTAAAATAGCGGTTTAATCCATTTGAATTTAATCAATTGATATTTTTCGCCCTTTTCACCAATTTGTTTATTTCTTTTTGCGTCTTAATATTATAACAAAAGGCGGATTCTGTGGCGTTGAAGTCTTTACAATTCTCGCCAACTCATTTCATCCGAAGATTAAAAGAAAAAAAAAGGTTCGGCGAATTTGTATGTTTTTCCCCCTTTCTTGTCTCGAAGAGATTAGGGTTTTGTATATTTTGTTCGATTCAGATCTGATCCCTGGTTTCGATCATTAGATTCTTCGTTCTACAGATCTCGTCCTTCGAATCTATTAATTTTGGGTCAAATTTGGTACGTTTGAACGTTTGAACGTTTGAAATGACCTGGAATTCTTGATTGAATCTCTTTTTTTCCATGTAGCTTTATTGTTGAGTTTGAATCTGGTGATTTTGTTGCAGATTCTGTTGGATTTGAATTTCGTCTTCGAGTAATTCCTTTCATGTCCTATTTCGAATTCAGACTTTCTCCCCACTGTGAGTTTTTCTTTAATCGTTACTTACTTTTTATTTGGTTAAACTTGGGGGATCGGCTGATTGTTTATATCTGGATTGTTGATGTTATTGGAGATTTTTTAGTGCTATTGCATACTTGATTAAATTGGTCTTTTTTTTTGGATGAAGCGTTGTTTAACAGATCTTGAAAATTGGCTCCGCAAAGACGTTCGCAGCGCCACATGGGCGGCCAGATGCAGCAGAGCAATGCTGCGGCGGCGACCACCTTTTACGACCACGCCGGCGGTGGGACCCTGCACAATGCAGGCCCCACTAACGACGCCGGTGACGCGGTCATGGCTCGGTGGCTCCAGTCTGCTGGCTTGCAGCATCTGGCCTCTCCATTGGCTGATCAACGCTCCCTCCTCATGCAGGTACGACGCTTAATATTTCCGAGGGTTTTCGTATGTTTTGAGGTACTACTAAAAATTTCTTGCGAGAGTTAATGAATCAGCCTTTGAGTATTTACTGTAGGAGGTACATTTTTCCTTCTTTCTTTTTCCACACATGCAATCTTCAACTTGTTGGGATCAAATGGGGAATTATTAGTGGTTGAATAGCTCTATTGAATTTGATTACCATGCCACCACGTAATTTTCTGAAAGGAAGTACAGCTTGATTTGGGGGATAGTTCATCTACAATCTTTTTTTCTTTTTTTTTTGTTCATTTGATGTTATACCTTTTTTTAGTTGTTGTTTATGCCATAGCAATTAAATTTCCTCTTCCCTTCCAATTGGCTCAGAGTTATGGAGCACAATCTGCTGAAGAGAAACAGAGGCTCCTAAAACTGATGAGAAACCTGAACTTTGGTGGGGAGTCTGGATCTGAACCACATACACCTACTGCCCAAGCTTCAGGAGTACTTGGTGCGATGGATGGGTATTATTCTCCCGAATTTAGGGGAGATTTTGGTGCTGGACTTTTGGATCTTCATGCTATGGACGATACCGAGCTTTTGTCTGAGGTATGCTGATTAACTAATTTGGGTTTTTTCCTTTTTGTGAGCGAGAGATTCTTACTTTATTTTGATTATATATGTAAAATAGTAGTAATACTTAGGTGGTTTGAATTAGGCATTGGGACGTATTAACTTATTGCCTGATATTTTGAGAGCATTTCTGTAAAGAACCGTGGGCTGTTGACATGATTTCGTTATTGTTTATTTTCTTTATGGAATTTCTATTGACATTGAGATGAAGCTATAGTGCTTACATGCAATGAGAGTGTTTTTGTTTTGTGGGGGAGGAGGGAGAGGGTGGGGGTCTAGTGACATGAAAAAAGATAAAGATGCCTCTATACCAACTAAAGAACTACTCAGATTTCCTTTCATTTGAAGATTCACATTTTTAATATTATGTTTTTTAGCATTAGGATATCTGTTGAAAATTATCTGGCGGTCCATTACTCTATGACATTGGGTGAAAGTCACATACTTATCCTTTTTTGTGGTGGTTAATTCTTTTTCATCCTTTTTTTATTTTTAATTTTCGGATTTCCTTTTTAATTTTTTTCTCACCAGCATGTTATGTCAGAACCATTTGAGCCGTCACCATTTATTCCTAGTGGTACTAGACCATTTGAGAATGAATTTAATATAGCTAGCAGCAGGCAGCCAAGAAGCCAAGCTGATGAAGATGCTGTGGCTACATTACCTGTTATTGAAAAAGAGAATGTTGCAAGAGAAAATAATGTGGCTAAAATCAAAGTTGTGGTAAGCTTCTTATAGTGGCATCAGAATACTATTTGTAGAGTACTAACTAGGAATCCTTTGCACATGGGTGTTATCCTTTTACTAATTTTCCAAATATTAATCAATAATGGAGTCATGGAGGTTGGAGTACAGCCTTGTAATTTTTTTTATTGGCATACATTGTTTGTTTCTCCTCGTCTGGGAGGTAGTTCAATTAACAAGTGATAGCTATGTTAACGCATTTTGGAGTGCATGCCTACAATTAACAAGTGATAGCTATGTTAACGCATTTGGAGTGCATGCCTTAGAACAATAATTTGTATGTAAATTTGTCACATTCCACGTCTTTCTTCTTTTTTGTTTAGTTTAATCACTCCTATCAATTTTTCCTGCCCGTTAATTTTTTTCTCTTTTTCTTTATGGGATCATCTAATTGAGCATTTGTTTCTTCGATGGAGTTTGGTTTTCTGGCATCAACTGGCATATATTTTCATATATTGTTCTATTTTTCTTAATACGTGTAGTGTACCCTGTATTAGGTGAGAAAGAGACCATTAAACAAGAAAGAGCATGCTCGTAAGGAGGATGATATTGTCTCAGTATGCGACAATGCCTCTTTGACTGTTCATGAACCAAAACTCAAGGTCCCTTTACTTTTATTAATCAGAACTTTGACGTATATATTAGCTTAGTTGTTTGATTTGGCAGTATTTAACTTGATCATAGTTTCTTTTCTCCCATACTTTAAATTGAGATAGGTGGACTTGACTGCATATGTGGAGAAGCATGAATTCTGCTTTGATGCAGTTCTTGATGAGCAGGTTACCAATGATGAGGTAACCGTTATATATTCTTTTATTCCAGTGTAGTTTAGTATAATTTTTTGTTGTTAAATGGTTTTGTAAAATCTGGTTTGAACAGACGTACATTCTTTTTGAAATAGGTTTATAGGGTTACTGTACAACCAATTATTCCCATCATCTTTGAACGGACAAAGGCTACATGTTTTGCTTATGGTCAGACAGGTATGCTTTAAATCTGGTGAATCTCTTTCCGCTTGCTTTCATAAATGCATATTGGTTGAAAAGTAGTTCACGCATTATTATTTCTGGATATTGTGACTTTTCCTATTGCTGATGCTATTGTATCAACTCTTTTTTTCTTCCTCTAAGATGCCTTTAGTATCTTGAAGCTGATCTAAGCCATTTGTATTTGAATAGGCAGTGGCAAGACGTTTACAATGCAGCCATTACCTCTTAGAGCTGCTGAAGACCTCGTTAGATTGTTACATCAGCCAGTTTATCGCAATCAGAGATTCAAGTTGTGGCTTAGCTTTTTTGAGATATATGGTGGAAAACTATTTGATCTACTCAGTGACAGAAGGTAAGTTTTTAATTTTGTTCTCTCTCTCTCTCTCTTTTTTTTTCCCCTGTAATTATTCTTAAGGAAAAAAGGAGTTGCTATTGTCGTAGAGACAGGAAACGTCATTCATGCATTTAGAGTGAGATGGTATTATGTATATCATATTGATAACCGTGGCATCTAGGTTAGTATATGCAGACCTCGACAATCTTAGGATGTAAGGGTTTTATTAACTTTTTGTTGGTTTGATTATAAATCTAATCCTGGTTTTTTGTTATTTTAATATCTTGGTGTTCAATTTACCTGTAATTTAACTTGGTATGATGTCACGAAAAAACAAACATAGTTCTACTGCGAATTCCTATTGACATGCAGATGCATAATAAATCAAAGGTTTTCACCCATAACAACTTGCATGTGATGCGATATTAACTTTTGGCCATAGTTTAGTTGAATATATAATTATGACCAAATTGATACGTTTACCTACCAAAATGAAGTAGATGAAAATACAAATACAAAAACATCGAAAGTAGTAGAAGTACTTAGAATTGTGTATAGCATTTTTAGTTTTTGATCTGTTTCTTTTTTCCATGTAAATAGGACACACGACCTGCATTTTCATCCCCTTTCTAGAGTCCAATTCCTTGATTGAATATCATTTGTGCATTTCATGCATACACATTCTTAAGATGACTTTATTTTTCCGTAATAGGAAGCTTTGCATGAGAGAAGATGGGAGGCAGCAGGTTTGTATAGTTGGACTTCAAGAATTTGAAGTATCTGATGTTCAAATTGTCAAAGAATATATCGAAAAGGGAAATGCAGCTAGGAGTACAGGTTCCACTGGTGCCAATGAGGAGTCTTCAAGGTCACATGCTATATTGCAACTTGCTATTAAGAAACACCCTGAAGTCAAGGAATCGAGAAGGAACAATGATGGAAATGAGTTGAAAAGTGGGAAGCTTGTTGGGAAGATCTCTTTTATTGATTTGGCTGGTAGCGAAAGAGGTGCTGATACAACTGATAATGACCGTCAGACAAGGTATGCGAGATGCTTTAGCTCTTTGGTCTTTGGTTTAGGGTTCTTTATTCACAGCTGTTAAAGATATCACCCATCAATGAGTTTGCTGTTACCGTCGGCTTGATAATATCGAGTATACCATCTTGGTTAAGAATTCTAGTTTCTAATGCTTCCACCAGTATCAAGTATTTTTTTTGCTTTGCTGAAGATTACTGCTTTGAACTTTTTCAGTAAAAAATGCTGCTTTATATGAATTTTCAGACGATGTCTTTTCTGATATTTTTCAGTCGAAAATGCTGCTTGACATATTATCTTCATCAAAAAAATTTGTTCCTGTCAACGAAATTTGTACCCTGATTTAATATCGCTGCAATTTGTCTATTTTGTTTTGTTGGAACCTTTGCAGGATTGAGGGAGCAGAAATTAACAAAAGTCTTTTGGCTTTGAAGGAATGCATCCGTGCCTTGGACAATGATCAGATTCATATACCCTTCCGTGGAAGCAAACTTACAGAAGTGCTTCGTGATTCGTTTGTTGGCAACTCGAGAACTGTTATGATATCATGCATTTCTCCGAATGCTGGCTCATGTGAGCATACTCTCAACACTTTGAGATATGCCGACCGGTACGTTTTTTGACATCTTAGGCTTTACATCATCCAGAAATTTGGCATATAATCAACTTTTAAATTACTACCAAATAACACCAGGGTCAAAAGTTTGTCCAAAAGTGGAAATGCAAAAAAGGATCCGGCTGTCAGTTCCAGTCAACCAATAACTAAAGATGCTTCTTCAGCCCCGACTATTCCAATTCCAACTGAAGCAGAAGATATTAATATGCTGCGCCAAGAGGTGAAATTAGGGGAATTGGGCAGAAGGGTTGCAGAGAAAGAGAGTCTCTCCTCTTCCAACTTTGACATGCCAACTACTACTTTGCCATCAAGTAATACCTTCCATGCTCGAGATGAAAAAAGTGCAAGTGTAACTGTAACTTCTGCGTCATTTGACAAGGAGCCACCTGAAATGAGGAACACTCACAGTGATCCGACGGGTCGAAAGATTCCCATGTATTCCCCCAACTTAAATGATACAGAGAAGGTGAAAAAGGTATCGCCACCCCGAAGAAAATCATCCCGAGAAGAAAAATCAGAAAAGTTAGGGAGCTGGCAGAAGAAAGATAGTGGTGTGCCTGATCCCTCAACTGCAAGCTCCAAGCAGTATGGTCCAGGAATTTCTAACACAAATGATGCTGGATCCAAAAAGTCTGAACCTGAGCCTACTCCTGATGGGAATATTAATGCAATACTGGAGGTTTGCTACCTCTAAACATCAAATTTTAGTTACAGTTTAGTGGCTTTTTTTTGACGTGCCATCAACTATGTTACAGGAAGAGGAGGCGTTAATTGCTGCACATCGAAAAGAAATTGAGGACACCATGGAGATAGTGCGTGAAGTAAGTAAAAAAGTTTCAATCTCTTATATTACAAATACTAGTATTTAATTGTTGATACAGTATAGATTCTCACTTTTGGTTGATATACTTGACCAAAGTTAAAGTATTAGAAATGAGGTCTAATATGTTAGGGTCTCGTTAATACAAGAAGGGACACTTTTTGACCTGATAGAAGATTTTAAACTTCGAAATCTATTAAATACAAAATTAAAATTAAAATTAAAATTCTAGAACATGTTGGACATCTGAATCTGAAAGTTGAGGGTTGTTAAGACAACCTTTAACACCAACTTGTTTTTGAAACCAATGGAACCACCAACTTTTTTCAATAAAGTCAGTACTCTACCATTGAGTTAGCTGTCTTTTTTAGATAGTGGAAGGGTGAATGTGTACTAACGGGGGGGATGGTGTGGGATGTTGGTTGTGGCAGGAAATGAAACTGTTGGCAGAAGTGGATCAACCTGGGAGCCACATTGAAAACTACGTGACTCAGTTGAGTTTTGTGCTGTCTCGAAAGGCGGCTGGGTTGGTGAGTCTTCAAGCACGCCTTGCAAGGTTCCAGCATAGACTTAAAGAACAAGAAATACTCACCCGAAAAAGAGTATTGCGTTAGTGTTGTGGTGGTGGTGGGTCACACTTTGTTTCTTTCTTTGTTTCTCTCTTTGTTTCTTTCTTTGTTTCTTTCTTTTCCTCTCTCTCCCTCCCTCCTCCCTCCTCCCCCCTCTGCTTTCTTCTTCCCCTCACCCCTCTTTCATATTATATAAAATATCATTAAATCAATTGATTTGATTTGTACATTCGAGCTTGAAAAAGAGATTGGAATTGAATTCCCTTGCTGCTTTCTTGCCCCGACCTGTGAACGACCTTAACCATCAGGTACATAATATAATGTTTATGCGTAACAGGAATATTGAAATACATTTGTTTTCGTGGTTTAGTATACCCTAGTTAGTTAAACCCGAGCTTATTGATAGAAGAGCCAGAGAAGGCAATTGGTCTATAATATGTTCGAGTCAAAGGCCCTATGAACTAAAAGAGTTGACAAGTTTGTACTCATTCGTATTTTTATAGTACTCTAAATTGGCATTACGATTCAGAAGGTGCCCAGAACCATTTAATGTATTATACGTTTCGGATCAATAATCTCACAAAATAAGCATCAAGAGTCACATTACTTGGGGAATGCACGTTCCTATAACTTAATCTTCCATACAAAAAAAAAAAAAAAAGAATGAGCTGTGTATCGTCTAGGGTTACTTTCTGATCATTACAAACATAATAATACATGGGGGGGAAAGAAAGAGGGAGAAATAACTCAATAATACAGAGAGTTTGAGATGAATCACTAAACCATTTAAAATAAATACGTCGAGATGAGGGGAGAGTATTCACTTACCAAAAATACTAGATCATGCTTCGCCCTGCAACCTCTCTCCCGTATAAATTTGTTTGTACTCATCATCTATTCTCTACTCGAAACCAATCCAAAACATACAATTTAGAGCTGCTGCCACTCAAACGTGCAAGAGAATCTCGGGATCTATACGCTCGCTGCTAACACGAAGAAAATTTCGAGACATTACGTGTGATCTCAATCAGTTAGCTCTCAATTTCAAAATTTCCTTGGCTGTTCTACGTCGGAAATAAGGCATGTGTTCCTACAAGAAACAAAGAAAGAAAGAAAGGAATTGAATCTTCTTTTGAGCTCATAATTGAATTAGAAATGAATGGCATGTGGATTAAAAACTTTCAACAATCTTTTTTACCTGCTTGAAACAGAGATTCAAGCCTCTGCTATAAAAATCAGCATACTTGATCATAAACATGCCACAATCAAACCTGTTTCAATTGAAAGAATTGCAAGAAACAAAAATGCAAAATCTTGAGAAGCACGTAAAAAGACGTGAAAATAAAATTAATAAATTACAAGAACGAAATATAAGTTTGAAAGGAACAAACCCATTTTCTTGCTCGGGAAGGTCTTCGACAAATTCTTGTGCCCAAGAACTTACATCAATATCTTTTCCACTCTTGTTCTTCACCTCGTCTACAAAATATCTCGCCTGGGTACATAGAATTAAAAGCATAATCAAAATGAGCATCCAAAACATATGCGCGCCCTTCTCTTGTACTATCACGTCATAAGAAAAAAAATAAACGGACATCATTCGTTATTAAAATAATAATCGTGAATGTCTAGTTCAGCTAGTTCACCAAAACTCTAAAAGCTACTATCTCAATTTCTCAAACCTCCTATGCTTCTTGCCATAATGGAAAAACTTGACACTATAACGTTCGTAAATGGGATTACAAAAGGATGAAATGGTATAACATCTTCTGTTTTTTAAAACTAAATCATGTTAAAAGCTTCTCCCAGTCTAAGCACAAGAGGCGAGGCGAGGCAAGGCAAGGCAAGGCGTTAGCCTAGGTAGAACGAGGTGTATAACTTACGTAAAAAAAAAAAAAAAATTAACCAGTAGAAAACGATACCCCTAAAAAGAAACATTCTCGAGAATATGCAAATAAATGCAAGAACAATCCATCATGGGTTGACCTCATTTTAAATAGTAAAAAAAATAAAATCATAAAATGTAAAATTCTTAATATTGTAGTATTCACATAAAAGTACGAAATACATCATTGTTTAATTAGAACTAAACATGATATTTAAAAGCTAGAGAAATTTTCTTTAAAAAATACAGTAAAAATCGATGAGAAAACTTAGAAAAAAATACTGGAACACATTAATTTTTTTAATTAGAGGTTAAAACTTAAAGAACATTTAACAAAATTAAGAAACTTATATAATACAATATTTGTTGAAAATTTGTAAACCATAAAACAATAATAAAAGGGTAGGTGGTTGCTGTGGCCGTGGTAGTGGTAGTGGTATGGCACCACAAAAAAAAAAGACAAACAAGAACGTAAAAAGCAAAAAAGAAAACAGCGAGTTCCTATCCGCATACCACTAAATAATAAACAAAGGAAAAAAGAAGGTTGCACTCATTAAATCCCCTAAGAGAGTTTGAGGTATTTTGTAATGTAAAGCTAATCTAAAGTCGATTCAGTACCAAAAGCCAACGCTTGGAATTTCTGGTGGAACGAAGTTAGAGGCTTATGCCTCTTAGACTCAAAGCATAAGCAGAGACGCTTACGCCTTTATCTTCAGAGGTGTAAGCCTTGAAACACCTCTGAGCCGACCTTAGAGCCTCCTCGCCTCAATGCTTAAGCTTTAAACAGTTTTTAAAACATTGCTTTCGAGTTGGGTAGAGAGCTTCGTGACACAATTCATATCTTCATCTTGTGGAATATTAGACTCTTAGATCAAGCTTACTATTCTTCATCTCAAGAGCTTAGATCTTCAGGTAATCCGGGTCTAACTTAGACTTTAGGATTGAGATCGAATCAATTTGGAAGTTTTAGTTTTAGCGTCTAAGAATTAGGGGTTCACATACCGAGAGGGTTCCTAAGTTCAACTCACTAGGATTTTCATGCCCAACGACTAATCACATAGCTAGTATACGCTAGATGTGTACCGCAATGAAACAACTACCGTCGCGATAAGTTCAGGAACCATAAAAATGAAGCAATAAATAGAGAAGAGAAAATACAAAGCATACCAATGTCTTTAAAACACGAGAATCCATTCCCTTCAGAGAATCGAGATACTGAAATTTCTTCTCTTTCTTGTTGATTACTGCTAGGCACCAGTGTATTTCTCTATGGATAGGGACAAATATCTAAACAAGTAATTGAATTGGGTCAGTAACAAATGAATTAATATCGTACCATCGATCACAATCGATTAGATGAATAATAGAGTTAAAAAGGGGCAAAATATTACTTTATCACAATCAATGAGTTCATACTTCAACTTCTTTGGGTTGGTCCATTTCCTAACCGATCCGTAATCGTAGCCATTCCTTCCATTTAACTGTTGACAATGTTACAAGAACGAAAAATACAAGCTAAAGTCAGATCATCATAAACATCCATTTGAATAAGACCACACTTCCATACGATAATTCCCTAAAAAACAGTTTACGGGCTGAACTGACCGACAATTATACGAATATCTGAACTTTCATTAAGAAAAACACGAAGGGATACAAGGACGTACAAAAATATAAAGTCCACAAAACGAAGCAGACTATCAAAAGGGTCTCGAATCAAGGAAAAAAAACAACGTTGCACGTATAGTAAATTCAAATGTAGACCACAGAGGCACGTCAAACAGCTCGATTTCCAATCATTGATTATTACAACATTCAGAAACGTACCCAACCAAAATCTGACCATCTCGAGGTAAATTAGCATACAAATCCATTGGTGCAAGCAGTGGAAAATGAAGTAAAGCTTAACCAACCTTTTTATAGAAGAAGGTACTAAAGAAATGGCATTTCAAATACTTCTCTGGCTCCCTTCTTTCCCTTTCTTTCAGCAACTCAAGATACAAATTAATCACCTACAAACAATAAATATACAACAATTAGGAAGACGGGTTTCAAGAACAGAAAATTTCAGTTAAGATCATAATCCATCGGATACTATTTCATCGAATCTTCAAAACTACCTCGTCGTTTAACCAGGCAGCTGGTCTCAGACACTGCAAAGTTTCCCCAGTAATCTCAATATTCGAATTCTCATGAGTAACCAAAACTCTCCTCCTGAATAATGAACGAAAAAACGTCAAACAAAAGAACAAAATGAAAGATTATAAGAACAACATCATACGGTACCGGTTCGTAGAGAGCGCACGTTCAACCTGCGCCTCCTCTTCCTTTGTAAGAGGAGTAAAAAGTTCCTGTGGAATCTCCTGGATCGATAAACGAATACGGATTGATTAGCATAAAAATGGTGAAATTGCATTATCCAGAACAAAAATTAATCTATCTCTGCGACGAAAAGAAACATACATCAAGAGGCTTCTTCTTTGGAGTTCGGGATTGAAGAATCGATCGGCGCTTCTCGTTCAACTCGATTTCGAAATCCAAGCTTTTCAATCTCGATGTCCGCCTTTCCACAGTCTGAAGCAACTTCTTGTAAGCAGAAACACTGGACAAGTCTCGATCCAGTGACAAAGCACCAAGCATCGCCTCAGCGTTTTCGACCTTAGAATCAGCATTTGTCAAATCTACAACTACCGACGTCGACGGCTGATGAACATTCTTCATCTTCGCATCCAATTCCTGCACTGTATTAACCTCACGTGGCCTCTGGTCCGGTTTATCATCTTCAATTGCCTCGACGCCGTCTTCGTTCTTCGAATCTCCAGAAGCGCCTCTTTCGGTTTCAGAGTCTGAATCCAAGTCAATGAAATCCTTCGGGAATGACCGCAATGCACCAATTGCACGATTCTTCGCAATCTGGTAGTTGTACGACAACATATTTCCCGCCGCGTACTGTTCCGACGACTCGCAATTATTTTTTGACTCCCAATGCCTAGAGAAGCTCTTCGAAAGCCCGAATTTGCGAATTCTGCAAGGGCCGTGTACTTCTCGGCGCAATTGCGGAGTTTCTTCAGGGTACCGGGCAAGCCTAGCCACCGTATAGTTCGATGAGGAAACTGGCCGATCCAAAGACAAAGCCGAAACTTTAGGTTTCTTGGAGACGTGAAAATCCGGTGATTTCAAAGACGAATACGAACGATTAAGGCTCAAGCACTCGTCGTCGCGCTTACGGTTGTTGGTTCGGGCGCCCATTAGTAGACACGAAGATTGAAACGAAACGCCTACGAGATCGCATCACATCTAGCGAAGACCATTTCAGGCAGAAAAAAACATCAATAGAATTCGTAAGAACAAAAACTAGGGTTTTTGCGCTGAACGAAGAAGCCGGAAAAACCCTAAATGTCAAGGATTAGGAACAAACGGAGATGAATTTCAAACAGAAATTGAAGAAAATAAGAACTGAGAAACGGAATCAAGCAGAGGAGAGTAAAGTGGGAAGAGACGAGGAAATTGAAAGAGAAACTGGGAATTGATGAATGAGATGCAGAAATTGAAATCCGAATCCGCAGTTGGGATGAAGAGATTTGGGAGAAGAAGTGAATGACGTCTGAACCTACAAAACTGGAGAATCCAAATTGATTGATTGAAAATGTTTCGATTTCGTTCGTCCTGATGCTGTTGGTTCTCTGTTTGGAAGAAAGCTTCCCACGGCCACCTCGTCCCTCGCTTACGCCATCTGTCCCTTTGAATTCAAGCGGGGTTTTTTCTATCACTTTTCAAATTTGTCCTTTCCCATCAATTTTTCCACAATTACATACATACACATACACACATATATATACATACATATTATATATACGCATATATTCTTATGCATGCGTACATATATGTATATAGATTTTAAAAAGGTACTTATTGTCAAACATAGATTAACTACTTACCTTTTAAGGTTTCGGGACTTTCTTCAGTATTCAAGAACTAAAAGAAAGATTGGGTTAGATACAAGACGGTTTTGTTATTATTATTACTTTAAACTTTTGTGGGCTCGATAACCAACAATGGATATACAAATGAGGGAATCTTTCTCGTTCCGATACCTCCTTTCAAGATGGATCTCCACAAACCTTCCACTCGACCCGACCCTCGAGATTAAATAGACATCTCTTCCCAACGTAAAAATCAGCTTGGTTGGGGTTGAAACTTACACTCATCATCTAAGAAACCAAGATTTCTATGAAGAAAGAGAAAAATATCAAGACATCATACATTAAGAAGAAAAGCCATGTGGGGTGAAGTGAAAATTCAATTCTAAATTCAACTCTCCTGGTCTAATTTTAGATAACCATGGAATCCAAGGAAATGGTGCCTACATTCCATATCAAATTTTCCCCATCTTCGGTACGGTTCCCTGGCTGCATTTGCAACAGATTGACCGTGACACCGATCGTCCCTATCTCGAATGAAAAGAAATAACATTCTCATTTCGCTCGACTAATGCATACAAAGCCATCTCGACATCGGCAAACGGTTGACCAGCATAGAGCTGCAATTGCCCCTTCTTCACAACAATCATTTTACTTGTATGTGATTTTATGACCTTCTCGAGTTCCTAAGAAGCACCAAGCAAGAATATAAGCGTTCTACACGGTATGCAGATACGAACCACAAACTTATCCACAATTCAAGCATAACTAAGTTGATAAGGCACCAATTAAACAATTACCATCTCAAAAGTCAAGAACAACAACAAAAAAACTAACAAACTCGCTAATCCAAGCACCAATTAGGTAATTATCATCCAAAACGTTGATGATTCAATTATCTACTCCCACACCCACAATTGTTAAACTAGAAAAACGAAACTCATCACTAAAATCAACTTAAGCTACTTGGGTATGACGACATCGTCACCACGTACACATCAACTAAATATTCCTTAAATCAAGATTATTCCTTCAAATTTATTTCTTCAACTAAATACAATATTATAATTTAAATCATAAAAAGTTTAATTAACCATCTTACAAAAACTACGAAAATAAATATCGACATAACATTATGCAATATTTTGATCTAAGTTGACACTTTAACCTAAAGTTGAAATTTATCAAATACTAATTTACTTCGTATCGGAGTAGGAAAACTTTAGATATCGTAATATTGAAGTTTAGAACTCTTACTTTTGTTGGCAGAGGAACGACGTCGGTTGTGAAATTGTCGAGCTCTTCAAAGAATGATTCCAGAAGATAACAGAAGTTATTTGCATCAACATGGTGTTCAAAAGCAACTGTATATGTAGTATATTCCTCACTATCCTGTGTCTTGGAAGGAACCCTTAAGGTGAAAAGTCCTCCATGTTCTTCATCTTCGGAACCTCCATGCATAAAAATAACCTGTGATGGGATACATTTTGATGTTAAAATTTATAATTAAACAAAAAGAAAAAAAGATCATAGGGTTTAAAGATAATTCTTTGAAACATAATTAGTTATTTAATTAATATTGACCAACGCAGGTCCTAACTTTCATCCAAAATTCTAATGAATTCGGACTAAAGTCATGTTTATATAGAACCATTTGTCCATATAGCAATTCTAAGAAGGTTAAATAAGAACTAAGGTTTTATTTGATAACGATTTGGATTTTATTTTTGAAATTTAATAAATTTTGAAAACTAAAAGTAAATTACGAATTCAAATGTTTCTGGTAGAAAAACGAAAATATGATAAGGAAATTGGGAAGAAACAAACCTAAACTTCAAAAACGTGCATTATCAAACGAAACCTAAGTAATTCCATTGAAATATTTGTTATGCTAAGTGTGTGACTAGTCAATTTTGAATTGAGATTGACGACTAAAACAATAAGCTCGTAATTCAAATTATGTAACAGCCCAAACTCAAGCCCACCGCTAGCAGATAGTGTCCATTTTGGCCTGTTATGTATCACCATTAACCTTACGATTTTAAAAGGCATCTTTTAGAGTTACACAGCGGAACCGGTACTCATCCAGATACTGTCCTTTTTGGACTTTCCCTTCTAGGCTTCTCCTCAAGGTTTTTGGGTTTTTCCTTTTGGACTTCTCCATTACACGTCTATTAGGGAGAGATTTCAACACCCTTATATGTAATGCTTCGTTCCCCTCTAACCGATGTGGGATCTCATAATCCACCCCCTTGGGGGCCCAGCGTCCTCACTGGCACATCGCTCAATGTCTTGACTCTAATACCATTTGTAACAACCTAAGCCCACCGCTAGCAGATGGGCTTTCTCTTACAGGCTTCCCCATTACGCGTGTGTTAGAGAGAGATTTCCACACCCTTATAAAGAATGTTTCGTTCCCCTCTCCAACCGATGTGAGATCTCACAGATTATGCTTAGTGTCTTCCTAAATTAAAATCATGCCATCAAGAAGAAAATAAATACAGAAAACAAAGTATATTTTCTAACTTACTAGAACATAAGGAAGATTCATCCACCATGAATCAGCCCTCGAAGGAGATCTTTTCTCCACTACATCTTTTAAATTCTGTGACTTCGAGATCTCCACTGAAGAAGTCCCCTGAACGGCACCTAAAAACTTGAAAAACAAACCATAATTATTTGTTCTAACTACCAAATATGAAGTTCTGAACAACAACCATTTCAAGATCCAAATACAATTAATTGAAAACAATATCTTGTAATTCAGAGACATTACCATTACTTGATTTCTTCTTTGAACTCGAACCCTTAATATCAAGATCCAAATTCGTTCCATCGTTTTTCTGTAGCAATACAGATTTGTCGCTGCCCAAATTCGTGCTATCGTCTTTGAACATCTTGGGATCGTTATACTTGATTTCGTTAGCTACTCGCTTTTCGGCATCCTTCACTCCCTTGTTAATAGCCTTGCCATTTGAGCCACTTTTTTTAACATTAGAAACAAATCCTTGAAACCCCTTAGGCTTCTTCATTCTATCACCATTAGAGTTTCTGAATTGCAACTTTTTCTTATATATTAGACTCTTATTCCGTTCTTCTTCATCATTGAAATCATTCCTTTTGGCAGCTTCCTCAACATTCTCAGACTTGAACAAAAAATTTACAGGTGAATCCGGTAGCCTATCTTTGTTAGAATTTAGCCTCTTCTGTAACTTAACAAGTCGTGCATCAATCTCTTTATCAATACCAATCCTAGCCCTTGAAATTACATTTCTACCCTCCATGTCGCCCTCCCCTAAATCATCAGGTTTTTGATATTTCTCCTCTTTCCTTGCTTTCCTAGCCAACAACCTGATCTCTTCAATTTTGTCTCTCATCTTCGATTCGTCCAAATAAACCAACTCGTTCGTTTTAGACCCGAAATTTCCAAGAACGATTCTCTCATTTCCATTCAACAACACTTCTTTTACGCTTTTGCTTCTAATACTCAAATCTTTATCTGAGTTCTTATCTTCCTTAATTGAATTACCATAATCTAAAACCCACACAGTACAGATTGTCTGAAACGCAAAAAGAGCAAGCAAGTAAACGCCAAACCTGACAAAACTTCCGAAAGAAAAGTTGGCAACATCAAAGTTATACAACGAGGCAGTGTCCGAGCTCTCGGAGAGTCGAGATTCACCGTCCGTGGAAGTGGAGGAAGGGCAACATTCCACCGGAGATAACACCTCGGTCTCGACGCCTGCAGGACCTGAGATTTCCGGCGATACGATCGGAGTTTCAGAGTCGATTTGCGGAGGAATGGGAGAGACAGTGAACGTAAGAGGTTTAGTTAGGGTTTTGAGGATTTTGATTCGCAAGTGATTTTTTCTTCTTGTGAGCCTCGAACGAGATGAAATGGAAATGGAAGCTGAAACTGAAAGCAATGGCTTGGTGCTGCAAATGGCGAATTTGTTGCAATGAATAGAGAAAGAGACAGCGGAGCCGCACGTACCCGCCATAACCAGCGGGGAAGGAAGCTTGTGAAACGAGGTTTGAATTTCTGGCAAGTAATGGCGCAAGGGTTGCATGTGCTTGCTTCCTATGATGGGCCTGAGGCCCATTTCAACAAATTGAAGTATCAAATTCAGAAGTAGCCCAAGCCCAACCCAAAAATAGTAGCCCAAATACTTTAATTTATAGGCCCATTTCAACATTTTTGAAGTATCAAATTCAATATATATACACACACACATATATATATATATATATTTTTTTTTTTTTTTTTGAGTTTGGTTTATTAAAAAAGTAATCTATTTTACATATTCTTTTTTTAATTTAAATTTAAAATTTTAAGTGAACTTTCAATATTTATTATCAATTTATTTAAGTATTTAAAATAAAAGTTAATTATAAATTGAAACGAGTGCTATATTTTCATTTATTCATCAACTATAAATTTAATTTATAATTAGGTTTTGCTTTGGTTTTTTCTTTTACTTAAATATTGATCTTTTTTAACCTTTCAACTCTTTTAGTTGATTTTAAATTAAACTATTAACCTGTTAGAATTAAAATGGTTAATAATCAATTACTAACGTTAATATATCCCATTGTCGTTTGAAACCTCTTCCTAGTAGAGGTAACAATATGTAACGGGCCAAAGCATACAATTTTAACTAAGACCGACAATATGGTATAAGATGCTAAAAGATAAAATTGACAATCCATCCAGTTTCAAACAAAACCGACAACCGGTTCTGATCGGCCGAGATTTTTCAGTTCCTTGATTAGCAGCGTACTGATTTTGTTGTTTTTTTTTTTTTTTTATGAAAATGCAAAATGAGACATTATTCTAAAGAAAATCAACCTAATATTTCCCTTAAACAGCATTCTAGTAAAAATCCCCAAGGGGGGAAAAAATCCAATCGTTACAATCATCAGGCAAAACATTGAAAAGCCTCCAAATAATATTGGAAAGGAGGGAAAAATTGCAGCAAACAAGATATGATTATTGTTTAACGTATTTGAATAATCTCACTGTGGAAGCATAATCAATGGTAGCCTCACTGCCTGTTGGAGATTAAAGGTGAACATCGACAACTTCTGCGGAGTTCTCGTCACCAAAGTAAACACAAATAGTGTCCCGTCACCGACCTCGAACATGCCCTGTCACTTAAATGTTATCTATCAGTGAATTGAGCGGAGCCCCCGAGTTAGGCGATGCCTGTAGCATCAGATCAGCGTCTTCCAAATCCTGGGGTTGAATGGATAAGTCCTGTTTGAACAATTCAGTTCGTTTCAGCCAAATCGAACATTTTTTTTTTAAGTTAAACATACGACGACGTATACCTGTGGTTGCATCAGCGGGTGTTGTTGCTGATCTTGAGCCACAGGGTAGGCTTGTGGTTGGGACATTCTATAGTAGGGTTCTTTCAGGTCGAGTTTGCACGAGGACGACTGAAGTATTCCTCCTTGCTCGGCGCCAGGTCCCCACATTTTGGCTATACAGCAGTCTTAGTTAGCAGCAAGCGCAGAAGACAAACCAAGGAACCAAAAATGTGAGGAAGAACAAGAAATCAACCTGATAGAGTCAAATAAATGGTGTAACTCTGAGCACTGTGAGAAACCATATGAAGTCTGCCAGTAATTTCCTGTCCTGCCATGACGTAAATCGGTTGGGAAAGAACGCAACGTAACTGGTACCAATGGGTTGTCGGTGCACCCGGGGCAGTAGTAAGCCACCTCTGCACAGTGCTGTAGATTGAAGCTGTTCATAAGCATTCAAACATGTAATAGCCATAGCCAAAATTTTATCTCAAACCCAACAGTTACCTGCCGTTAAATAATACATCAAACCAGCAGGCTAATCCATGTATTCTGGCACCCACACTAGCAACGAATTTCAGAGGAATGTCTATGTCATACAATTCCTCTTCCTGATATTAAGAGTGATTCCCCATCAGATTTCATTTCAAGCCATATATTTAAAAAATAAAAATTAATAATGAGAAAAAGAATAATAAAACCCACAGGTGGAACCCCGACTATCAGTTCATCCGTTAGAAATATAAAAACTAAAATAGTTGGTTGGTTTTCGGTCGTTCATTTAAGCATCTGATCGGTTTCGATTTTACAATTTTCCTTAAAACAATGTATTGATTGAATCAATTTCGGTCAAGAACCAATCCAATCATTCCCTTGCATGACACGTGAAAGAATTTATATTCCCCAGCCAATCTCATAATTATGTAAAAAGAGAAAATTATTCGTAAACAAAAGACCATAAATACTAGAAATATTTGAATTAATAAGAAAAATACAAGTTCTAGTTCAAGGGGATATTAGTACCTTGATATTTGTGAAGTCTAAAACATGAGACATTGAAGCGGCCACCAACAATCTTGGATCAAAAGCATCCACCACTGGCTGTATGAAAAATGAAATAGAGTATTATGGATACATAGTTTAAACAACAGAAACAGGAATGAGAAGCTGCTGCATGTAGCAAATCCACCATTTACAGATGAAATTTCCGTCACTGTCATTCAGAAATCCTCCGGTATCGGACCGAATCCCAAGTAACGGACTAGTTTTATCATCAAAATTTGATCTAAATTATAAATGGCCTTCGATTTCATTTTCAGGTAAATGAAAGTGATGCAAACCTGAGAAAAATAGCCTTGAAACGCCGATCCGTGCAAGGCTGTCAAATCAACACCATAATAGTTTTGTTGCTGCCAAAAGAGAGCCTACAAGAACGAACATATCAAGTTTAGTTTGTTCACGAGTGACCAAAAAAAGACGGTAGGAAAGAGCAAAACGATACGTTTCAGTTATCTTGATTAGAAATCGTTCTCAGAGACCAAAGTGAAAACAATTTTACGCTTAAGAGGCAGAAAGGGTAAACTTCAGTCTTGGGATGTTCATCAAAAGTTTCACCTTGTTAGCTACTTCAACAAATAGATATTCATCGCTGAAAGGTGCCATGTGAATCCTACATGGGGAACATTATAACTCATAAGAACACAAAATAATATGTATAAATGATTCACAAGCACTTAAAAGTACAAGAAAACGAGAAGATAAAGACGCATTCAAATAAACCATGATAATACAATGACCGACTTGTATGTTGAAGTTGTGAAGTATTAGTATTAAAACACCGAATACAAACTCAAAACTGTCGTCTCCTTACATGACGATGAGGATAACTTTGAGATCATATTTTTACCCTAACCATATAAGACAAGAAGGGTGCCCGATGAAATTTTTCTACTGCTAATTTACCTTCCTATTGTGGGGAACATCTTTCCATTTGGGTTCAAAAAACGATCCCTGGCGATCACATACGATTCCAGCATTCTTTCGTTGACCAATAGGGTGCCTAACAGAAAACAAGAACAATGAGGAATGGGGATGGATTGAACTAAACTTTCAAACCTTTTCATTTGGGGGTTATACCGTTTTCAGGGCGTTTAAATATAAACGAGAGTAAATAGCTAAAAGTTTTAAGGTCATTCACAAATTACACAATCTCCCAAGATAATCTGAAAATGAAAGACACTTTGATAACGGCTCTCACCCATTGGCTCAGAGATTAAAATGTCGGCTTTTTCAGGTAATTCAACATCCTCAACTTTGCCCTTAATTACCTGAATTTTGAATTAGAGAACATGACTATAACATAAAAAAATGGCAAATAATGATACTTGCAAGGAATTTTACATGATTAAAAAAAAACTCACTGTAATTCGCTCACTGAGGGCAGGGTTCCCAGAAATTAATATGCGAGCATACTCGGCCATTTCAGATGCTTCCACAGCATAAACATGCTTTGCACCAGCCTGTTGAAGATTCAAGGCATAAGATCTTCCATTTAATTATAGAACTGTGGAACCGAATAAACAAAGAGATTAAAAAAACTTCGACTATAACCACAAGTACCTGAGCGGCAAATAATGACAAAATACCACTACCAGCACCAACATCAACAACCACACGACCCGTGAAGTCAGCACGATTTTCCATTACTGCTGCATAGTATGTTCCTGAATCAGCAAAAGACTGCCAAAGTTAACATACCATGTAATTCTGTTAATATGTATAATGTGACTGTGCGGGCAGGTAACGCATATGCCATTGTTTAAGCTATCAATACAATGATAATAATGATAATAAGACGTTTGAATAAAAAATTAAGAAACTGGTCCACAAAACAAAATTGCAAGATAAACAACAGCTAAATTATATTACCTGTTCTCACATAATCCTGCAACATATTTTGTTGATGTAAAAGTTGTCCGTAGTAGTGGAAGTACATCTTTGAAGAGGATGATTCTATTTTGTCATCAAACCTGCTTTTTAAGGAGGAAATTGCACCATTTGGCAAATGGGAGCCTGGATGTAGAAAAATGATAACTTCAGTAACGTGTTCACAATGAAAACATCAATAAATTTGTTCGCAAAGAGTTGCAACATTCGGGGTGAGCTTACCTTGGACAATATCATCCTTCTTCCTCTTATCAAAAGCAGAATGAAATGCACTGCACTCTTCCTCATTTCTAAATAGAAGGGTAACTCCTCTGGAATGAGATTTCTGTTTCAAAAGCGAAACTATTCAATAACACAAGCAATGAACAGTGCTTCGTTCTTCAGCTTGTTAAATTATACCAATACTAAATCACTAATGCCAAGTACAGATTCGTAAGGTAAGCAACATACAAAAAATGGCAGAATTGAACAAAATAATAAGAGCATGCAGACAAATATTTGCAGCCTCGAAGATATGCTTTCGGCATATTCACATAAAACTACCCTTCTTACCTCTTTACCAGCATCGCCTTCTGATATGCAAACTGAATGAACAGGGCTTAGCCGAAATATCTGAAGACATAAAAGAAATATAAAAATTAATCATATTATATTCTCTATAAATGGTCGCTACCATCAACTCACCACTAAACTAAAAACTTAAGCTAACAAAAGTTCAAGTATACCTAATCTTTTATATATACGCTTAAACACGCACGCGTAAGTTAGAGTGTTAATTAACTCATGAAGTACAAGCCATTCGAACTGCCCCGTGCTTTTTCGTACCATAGTAAATCATCATTGAACTTAAAAGCTAGATGTTTAGGTTATGGTATATTAAATCCTTTATATGCGTTCTTTTCAACACACAATGTTCCTAAGAATGGAAAATGTACGTCGTTAAGCTCATTCATAAAGCAAACCAAGCACTAATCAAGAAAGAATGCAGAACCGATAAACAGAAGAAATAAAACAAAAGGTAGGTCTTTTATTCTCTCGTCTTTATTTCTTCCAAATTCTCCCATACACAACAACAACAATCACGATAAGCAAACTCATCACAAATAAAACAGAACCTGAGTAGTCCGGAGATCGAAAGAAATGTCATCGGAATCGGTCTCCTGCCGTAACCGAAGCTCCGCCGCACCGGAATCCCCGCCAAACCGAGCAACCACCGGCGCGGACGACGATGACGAGGAGGAAGACGAAGAAGCAAGCTCAGAAATCGAAACCAAAGTGAACTCCTGCGGCTTGTGTTTTTGCCCTAAAGAGCCCTCCATTAATGCAAAACCTGAAGCCGAAAATTATCTTCACTCCAAAAAATGGATCGCACAGAGTCGACGTTTCAGCAGTGAAAGCCGTTCGGAGGAGAATTAGGGTTTCTGAGAGAGAAACGAAAAGGTTTTGGAAATTTTACAGAAGCCGCCGCCCGGCAGAGAGAAACAGAGAACTGAGTGGCGTTGAAGGCCAGTTTTTATACTGCGACTGTTTTTCTTTTTTTGCTTTGTTTTTTATTTAAATTATTTAGATGAATATTAGATTTCCCATCATTTATGGACATTTATATTATAGTTATATAAATGATGAAAATCTTTTTTTTTTTTTAAATATATATTCTTTTAAATAACTTGTAATAAATAGTGTCTATTTTCTAATATAATTTATATTAAAAAAATTATAATACTTTAATAAATTCAATAACAATTTATTAATAAAAATATAATATAATCAACCGATCGTGTTTAAAAATACATTTATTTAATCGTATATATATATATATATATATATATATATATATATATATAAAAAGTTAATATCAGAAATTTAGGCAGATCGTTTGTCTCCAGACTTATTTAGTTAATTGAGATAAATCTTTTTCACTCTCTTCTTCATTCATGCAGTGGATCCCGTGTAACCTAGTCCCACGAGCTAAATGAAAATCTTTAATTTCTATTAATATTTTTCACCTATATATATATAACCATTTATTATATAATTGAAAAAAATAAAGAACAAAATATAACTATATAAAAAAATTATATTATTTTAAAGTATAAAATATTTATTTATTAATTTTAATACTTTATTTAAATAATCCTTTTTTTAAATCATAGGAATTAATATTCTAAACCTTTTACAAGTCTTAAAATATTTTGAAAAAAAAAAGTTTGAGAGAGAATCGTTTAGTGAAGGAACTTGATACCATGGATTCAAAGGGGTGGTCACGTGCTCCTCGCGTGCTTCTGGGTTTTGTTTCGATGTGGACGCTGAGATGGATGTTTGCGTAGTACACCGTTGAAATTTTAGACTTGGAAGTGACGTGTCGCTCAATGAGAGAATCCGGTGCTTCTGTTGGACCCACGTGGCAGTAGTGGATTGGTTGGAAAGCAAATTCTCCCTTCCTCTTATAATAACGAGTCTCATTTTGTTCCCACCATCTTTGTCACTTGTCTTCAATACCCTAATTTCGATAGATTCTTGTCTCGTTGAGTTGTGTTTATCTTAGCTTATCTCTCATATTTAATAACGCTCTTCGTAACTTTTTTTCACTTTGAGCTAGACGAACTTGATAGATTTATGAGAACGTGATAGGTATCTATACCGTCATTTTTGCTCGAGATTAAATGTAAGCAGATATTATCTGATTTGGCCCGTTACGTATCGTCATCATCATCACAATTTTAAAACACGTCTACTAGAGAGAGATTTTACACATCCTTTATAAGGAGTGTTTTGTTCCCCTCTCCAACCAATATGGGATCTCACGATCCACCCTCTTGGCAGCCAACGTCCTTCGCTGACATACCACCAAATGTTTGACTCTGATACCATTTGTAACAACCCAACTCCACTATTAGTCGATATTGTCCGCTTTGACTTATTATGTATCGCTATTAGCCTCACGAATTTATAATGCATCTGCACCCTTTATAAAGACGTGGGATCTCACATTAAATATATATATATATTATTTATATTAATTATTATTGTTATTATTAATGTTATATATAGATTCTACTATTATGTGTTCAAGTAAGGTAAGGACTTTATAAACAAGATTTGCTTTTATTGACGTTGGATCTAGATAAGTAAAAACGTGTCGTAAATATCCTCGTATTGGCTTAAACGTATGGTTGTTTAACGTTAACTTTTGTTTGTTTCTATTCTAAATAAATTTAAAGACGACCGCTCCACGACGAAGCGTTGATTCCAAAATTCCTTATCCCTTCCTAATTTCAGTAAAAAAACGTGAACCGTTAACTTTTTATTCTAAAACTCATTGTCTAACAAAAACCCCAATTTCTTCATCATACTTTTTGACACGTACACCCAATTTAGAGCCTAAGCTTGATACCGATGATATGATAGAAAAAATACTTTGGTATCAAACGATTTTTTGTCGCGTGAACCCTGAATTCACAAACATTAAAACATTCGAACCTATTTGATTATAACTTCAATTGTCGGGTTAGCCATAGATCATTTAAGATCAAAGCTCTCGGGACAAGACAGGAAAAATATAAATAGACAATCTAAGTTCATTGGCCCAAGCTCAATGATCAATCATACTTAAATATTACTGGCATGCAATTCAACACGTGAATTGCCGAGTTCAAGAAACTATTTCAGCAACGGTAAAGTTATCATTTTAACCCATAAAGTTTGAAGTTTGTTTTATAACAACCATCAAATTTTTTCCCATTAAATTTATAGATGAAAAATTTTATGTAACGGTCGAAGTTCACCGCTAGTAGATATTGTCCACTTCGACCCGTTATGTATCGTTGTTAGCCTCACGATTCTAAAACGCGTCTACTAGGGAAAGATTTCCACATGCTTGTAAGAAATGTTTCGATCCCCTTTTTAAACCAACGTGAGATTTCACAATTCACCCCTTTGGAACCCAACGTCCTCGTTGGCACATCGCTTAGAGTCTAGCTCGGAGACTATTTGTAACAGCCCAAACCCAAGTCCAAGTCCACCACTAACAGATATTGTCCACTTTGGATTGGTATGTATTGTCGTCGTCCTCATAGTTTTAAAACGGTCATTTCATGACAATTTTTAAATTTTTTTAAAGATAAAAAATTAAAGTAAGAGTATTTTCAATTTTTTTTTAAGTTTTAGAAGTATTTTTTGTTTCTAAATAAATTTAACAATATTATTTAAACATTTTTATAGAAATTTTTATTAATTTAGCATAAAATATAAATGAAATGAATTAAAAAAAATTATAAATCACAAAACATTTTTTTACCTCTAAAAATCGAATACAATTTAAACAAATAATAATAATAATAATACTTCACTTTATCTAATACCGATGCCGAAAGTGGAAATGTAACGGCACGCCATAATTTAAACGGGTAAATTTTAATATCAATTTAAAAAAAAAAAAAAAACATGAAGTGGGTCCCACAACGTGGTGGTGGTCCAACCCCAAACATACCTTTAAGAAAGGGAGGGATTCACGGATGCTAAAACGACAGGGATATATACAAGGCGCTCAATAACCGGCCAACAGAAAAGCTAAAGATCCCATCATTACAGACGAGTATCGAATTCGATTGCAAATGCCTTTCAGTGACCGCCATGTGACGCTAACTCAATTGGCCTGCCTCTTAATCACTCTTCGTTGGAGTTTTCGTTATTATCGCCACTTCTACTCCAACGTTCACATGCTTGGATTTTCTTCGTAATTCATTCTAATATATATATATATATATATATATATATATAGCTAAATTATATATATATTTTTAAAATATCATGAAAATAAAACCATCCTAATTGATGCGAAAAATTTCATGACGGTAGTTTTGGAAACGTTCATGAATCTTATGACAATTTTTTTAAATAATATGAATATTTTTTATAAGCTTGTTTTTCACTCCAACATTTATTCTGAAGTTCTTACCGTAATTTCAAACAAACTTTAATAATTTTGTATAATGAAAATCATTGATTGAACTCATTTTTTCGGTTGTAGACTGTGTTCATAAGGAGTTTTCTTTCATATTTCATTTATTTTAGTTAAACTAGAAAAGAAAACTATGTAGTCTTCACAGGTTATTTAGAATTTGAAAAATGTTCATATGAAAAAAAATTGTGGCCAAGATTAAGAGTATAAAATTAAAATCAATGACTACTATTTTTGGGAAGTATGACCATTCTGTTCAGATTAGAAAAAAATCAGAGGTGAAATCAAAAATGAAAAATAAAAAATCTGCATCGATTCAGGTAGCCCAAACGTGACAGCCAAAAATTCATCCAACTAAAATAAATAGAAAATTATATAAAAGATGAACTCAAATAGTGACCTGCAAATTCAGCAATATCAATCACCAATTTATACGAATACTGTGTTTCTTCCTATCACTGTATTGGCAATCGCAAGCAAGAACAAATGTTTCTGGAAATATCCAGAATCAGTCACGAAAATAACAAAAAAATGAAGGAAAACATGTAGAAGACTCAGAGAAACAGATTTAAATTACATTTTCAATCATCAGTATGGATTTTATTACTCGATCGACATGTATATTTAGTATAAACACAAGAAGTACTAACCGATAGAATACGGCGAGGAATCTAAATCCAAAAAAGAACGAAGCGAGAAATTAACTTCGGCAGCGAGTAATGGCGCTACAACCACGGGTGTAAGGATTCGCCTGAGCGCCTGGACGGCAGTTGTAGTAAGAAGCGCCGCGGCGGGAGCAAGGAACGTTGTTCCTCCTCAGAGCACCATAGCTGATGTAGCGAGTAGTCGCTAGAATTCGGCGATTGATTTCAGAGTCCATCTCGAACTCCATTCCGAAGCCGGAATCGTCATCGTTTCCAGCGAGAAAGCACTCGGCGATTGAGCCTCGGCACTCGGATTTAGTCGGAGCAAAGAGAATCTCGTTGTCGCCGGAGAAATCGATGGCCGCTGCCGATAAGATCAGAAAATGAGCGGCGAGAACGGCGAACGCAGCAATGAGAGCAGAAACGCGTGAGATACCCATTTTGGATGATTACCAAGAAGTTCCGTTGGTTTCTAGAGGAACAGGGGTGAATGTGGTTCGTCCATATAAGGTCAAGGGTTATACAGAAATGCCACTGGGTTTCTTATTAATTACAAGTTTGCCACTTGACCTTCACGCGCTTGGATTATCAATTTGATTTATTTTTTGTTTTTTTTAAGAATGTGAAGAAATTTATTGTCACCCACTAATAACAAGACTTTTAGGCCTTTAATTTGTTGTCACCCACACCTAAAAATAAAATAAATACATACGAGGCCAATATATATAATTTTAATTAATTATATTAAGTTAAAAACATAATTAATTTAAATAATAATTTTTATTATTATGACAATTTTTTTAAATAATAAATTTATATGCATTTATATAAAGTTTGTTTAAATGTAATAATTAATTTAAATAAAAAAAACGAAGATATTGTAATTTCTTTAAATTTGAGCATATTTCTCTATTTTTCTATATTTATTAATAAATTATTATCTTATATTTATTGAATTTTCTCCTGTCATTAAAAAAAATTGTATCTATATGATTTGAAATTAATTTTAAATGTAATATGCTAAGCAGGTTAAAAATATCATATAAATTGATTAATTTATAAAAATTTAGAGTTTAAATTGATAATTAAATATTATAAATATCTAACCATTTGTTTATTTAATTTTCATATTCATGAATTAATATTTTATAAATATTAGTTTGTAGAAAAAGAATTTGGATACGACTTTACATTATCATAAAAAAAAAATATATATATATATATATATATATAAATATTTATTTATTTATTTATTTATTTAGAGAGAGAGAGAGGAGTTTGGACGACAGCTAATTGATTGTGAAATTTTCAAAATTCTGTTTGTCAATTTTTTTTTATAGAAATTTGACCAAAATACAAGTTGACATTGCACGTCGGGAACGAACACGCCGTTTTTTTTTAATTAAATTTTATATTATTGCGTCGTGTGTTTTTTTTTTATATACATATGAATATAGATAATTTTATGACTATAAATTTTTATATTTAATCTAAAAATATACTTATAAACTTATAAACGGTTTCATATTTAAAAAAATACATATTAGTTTTTGGTACTTTATTTTTAAAAATATATTTGTTTATTTTTAATAGTGTTCTTTAAAAAACTATCACATTTACCCTCTAACTTTTGTAAAAGCTCAAAAATACTCTTAAACTTTAAAAATAGTTTAAAATACTCTTGTCATTATATTTAAAAAATAAGTATGAAATTTTAAAAATAGCATTAATATCATTTATCTTTTAAAAAAAATTATTGTTAATATAAATAAAAATCAATCAAATCCTCGTAATAAAAAAAAGGTTATTCTTCTTCAACATTAATTAATGGCAATTACGGTGTATAAATTTTTTTCTAGTAGGTTAAGATAAGGGATTAATATTATTTTTTTAAAATAAAATATTAACGATGAATGATAATGGTTTTTTAAGTTATTATTGAAAGTTTTAAAGTTTAAAAATATTTAGTATTTGTATTAATTTAGTTTATATTAGCTTAATTTTTTAAAAATACATCTAATAAAAAAAAGTTAAAATGAAATGAAAAAAATAAAAAATAAAAAGAAAAATTAATTTCCCAAAAAGAAAAAGAAAGGCATGATCTGTATAGGTGGGTAATGCCAGTTAATGGGACAGCAAATCATGATAGGGAGAGGTAATCAACTTACGAGTGGCTAGACACGTGTTGAAATCTAATTCGCTGTTCATTTTATGTGATTTTTTTATTATGTAATAACAACAATTTATTTTCTGTTTTTTTTTTCTTCTAATTATATTTGTCTCTCCTAATTTCTTTTCAATTAGTTTATATAATCTAATATAAAATTTTAAATGGTTTTATTTTGTTTTATTTAAAAAAAAAAATTTATATTAAGTTTAACTTTAAAAAATAAAATAATTATCAAATAATTTTTTTAAAATTAAGCGTATAATTATTCAATTTTTAGATTTATGTATATTTAGTTTATAAATTTAATAACTATATAATAGTTGCTTAAAATATTTTATAAATGATCGAAATTTAAATTTTATATTCAATTAGTTGAAAATCAACATTTTATTAATTTTTAAAATTACATATGTAAAATTTAAATTTAAATTCCATAAATTTAATTTTATATTTAATATATTAGTTAATTAAAAAAATTGAATATATAAACATAAAATTGAAACTTTAGATAATTTTAATACTAGTCTAATACAAATTTAAAGTTTTAACTATTTTATTTTATAGTTTTTTTTTTCCAATAAATGAAACATAAACCAAACACGTGGTAATTTAAGAAGGCCCGCGACGTTAATAGCCAGCCGTGTGGTAATTAATAAAGCCTTGCATTTCCAATTACGGAAATTTTTTTAAAAATCTAAAAAAAATATATTTATGGTTAATTTTAGATGAAAATGGTGAGTAATTTATTTAAAAAATATCCTAAATTTTAAAAAATTATATTAATATTCTTCAACTTAAAAAAAACTAAAAAATATGTTTACCACGAGTATTATATTTAAAAATATCTAAAAAAATTTAAAAGTAGCATGAACACTTTCTATTTTTGTAAATAAACGCTTCAAATTTTTTTTTACTCACAGTATATAAATGAAAATAGTTTAGGATAAATTATCTACCAACGTTTTGATATTATTGTAGAAAGTTTATGAGTATTTTTTAAATGCGGCATTAACAATAAATATATTTTTATAACTTTTTACAAAAATTTAAAAGTATTTTTTAAGTTTTTAAAAATGTGAAACTTCAATTTTAAAACGCATTTGAAAAATAATATAATATTATTTAATTTTCAAGAGTATTATTGAAAATCCACCATTAAAAAAAAAATCCATTTTATTTTAATTTTTGTCGATTTATTTATACCCGATTTTATTATAACAATATTATGTTAAAAACATTATAATATAGAAAATAAAATAATTATCAAATGAATTTGAATAATCATATTATAATTCATATCTTCATAGTGTGCGTAACGGATAAAAATTAATTATTATATATATTATGTTCATTTAATTTAAATGTTCCTAATCGAGTTTTTTAATTCATCTTTTAAATCATGATGTATACAATTATATAAATTAATGGTAAAACATAAAAATTATTATTTTCGATCGGGTAGGAAGAAACACTATTTGTATAAAATAAATGAAAAATTGCCGAGGACCAAAATGCAATTAAACTTAAAATTTATAAAATTAAAATGTAAATTTTTAAGATTTAGGGACCAAAATGCTACCAAACTCAAATTTTATCCATTAATAAAACTAATTTTTTTTCGCAATAAGAAAAAAAAAAAAAAAAAAATTACCCGATTATCAAAGAAAACGAAAAAAGTAATGAGATAAATATTTTAAACATATTTTTCAAAACACAGCGATTAGCAAAGGCATATTTTAAATAAATTTATATTATTTGGGTAATTTTTCATATTATTTTAAAATATCGGAAATATGCCATCTAAACGGTTTATTTCATCCCTTTGTTGCTTCATGGCCCAACTGATATGGGCTTTACAAAGAACGGTTGCTTCATGGCCCAACTGATATGGGCTTTACAAAGAACGTAGAAGCTCAGTATTGGGCCGCAGAATCAGGCCCAGTAACGGCAAGTATATAAACGGGCTAGGGTTATGCGCGCACTTAACCCTCGTTTTCGTCCTTCGAACTCCCCACTCGCAGCAGTTGGCCGACTGGTATTCTCTCTCAATTCATTCGATTTTGCTCAGTTTTTTTTTTTTTTTGTGTCATTTTTGTTCTTCTTATTGCTTCAGAAAAAGAATATTTAGATTATGTTTTACTTTTTTCTTCGTTATCTACATTGATTGTGTGATATAGTTATCGATCTGTTGTCTCCGTGTTAGAAACGCTGCGATAAGTTGCAAATCAGATTCTGAAAGTGCTTCTATTTATTTTTACCTAGTTCCGATTCCTATAGGAGTTTGTAAATTCATATTACGGACTAGGAGTCCACTTTCTGTCTTAATCCGTTGTTTCTCTATTGAAGTAGGTTTTTAGCATCGGAGCCAATATGCAGAACGAAGAAGGAAAGATCACTGAGCTCTACATTCCTAGGAAATGGTGCGTAGTCAGCGCAATTCGTTTGTTATTTTATATTCGTAGCTTTTCGGTTTTTAACCTTTTTTTTTTTTTTTTTTTGTGGTATCGATTTCAGCTCTGCGACGAACCGACTTATCACCTCCAAGGACCACGCTTCGGTTCAGATTAATGTTGGTCACTTGGATGAGAATGGCATCTACACAGGTCAATTCTCCACTTTCGCACTCTGCGGTTATATCCGTGCTCAGGTTCGATTCCATAAATATTTTCTGTTCATATTTTTTGGCTTCACGCTTTTTTGTTATGTGTTTTTGGTGCAATCTTTTGCTCTTTTGTGCTTTAATTTTGGTTATTTGGCGGCTGCTTCACATACATCAAAGCATTTTCTTCCTGAAATTGTTTTCTGTATGTTGATAATTTTGATGCATTTTTCTGCCTAAGATTTTTATCAAACCTCATTTTCATTGACTTTATGTACTAACCTAAAACCTTGTTATTGATTTCATGTACTTTTTTCCACTTCCATTAATTTTTTCGATAATTTTCTAACATATTACGAACTTTTTTCTGTGTATCCACATTCTTATGGAGTTTTACGATCTTCTTTATTATCTTGTTAGCCATTTGATCCTTTAGGATAGTAAGTTGGCATATTTTTCAAGACTTCCTAAATTGCTTTAGTTTTGTATATTTTTTTGCTACGATTTTATTTTTCCGTTCAAGGATTAGGATTAAATATTTGTTAACATCTATACTAGTACTAGGCAAATTATTAGTTTTCTTTGTTTTGATAGTTAAAACATTCTTCATTTGGTTTTCCTATTTGATTCAACTCACTTTGGACATGGTTTGAACATCTTATAAGCACATTGATTGAACCTTTGTTCGGCATGTGCGTACTTATTTTGAAAAATTATTAGAAACTTGAACCAAACTTTAGAAGGAAAAACCTGCATTATTGACTCGAGTTTTTAATTAGATATGAAGTCATTTAAACGAAGAACCAAGTATTTTGGATTTGAGGTTTTAATGAAATATAAAATCATTTTGAAGGAGAACTTGGATTTGAATGTTCCTAGGCATTCTAGTTTCTTAAAGTTCTCAAAGTATTTCGCTTATTTGACTACTTTTGTGTCATCTTTCATACGAAAATGTATGAAGATTATACATATATCGTAGATTTCCATTTAAGTAATAATGTATATTTTTAAAAATTATATTTTAATGAAGTTGGTATGTACATTTTAGATTAATTGAAAAAAATCACAAAACTTTTGGCATAAGTATACTGTATATCTTACTTTTGTTTCTGTCTTTTAATATAAATAGATTTTTTCTATTTTTGGTATTTGTTTTTGTAATTTAATAGAAATAGCGTTTTATGCAATTTTAATATATTCAATTCAAACTTGAAATTTGGATTTTTTTTTTTATTTTAAAAAGATAACTTTAACTAGATATGGACTTCTTTAAAGAAAATGTAATGCTTGAAATCTTAATATAATTCTTTATCATGTTTAGATTATGAGTGGGAATATTATTTAGGATTTATAACAAAATTAATGTAATTATGGGGTATAAAATTGACAGGGAGACGCGGACAGTGCTATAGACAGGTTATGGCAGAAGAAGAAAGTTGAAGTTCGCCAACAGTAGAAGTTGCTAAATTTATTTCCATTCGAGTTTTTAGTTAATTGCGAATTATGGATGTTTTGAGAATTCCTTTGGTAACCTTTTGATGAACACGTTTATAAAGTTCTAGTGTTTGTTGAAATGTTCATTTGATGAAACCTGAATTTTGATCACTCATTAGTAGATTCATGTTCGTACTTTTTATCAATATCGATTTATTATAGTAATTTTTTTTTCACTCTTTTCATTATAGTTTTTCCTTTCAATCAGACGTTAGTTTAGGAATAAATTTTATAATTGGCGCTGCGTAGGATCCGGCTGTTTCTTCATTTTATATAAATTCGTTTATCCATGTTTCCTCAATTAACTTCTCAAATCCGAAATTTTCCCCTAAATTATATATTGTGTGTATATGACATATGTATCCAAATTTTACAATAAGACAAACAAAAATAAACCATAGTTTGATTCAAATGGCCATGAAATTTTTATCTAGTTTCAATAATAATTAAAAAAAACTTGTAATTTCAAAATTTGTTTTAAAAATACATTTAAATTAATTTTCCCAATTAGCCTCTTAAATTTTGACACATTCACACTGGACTTTTCTTACTTATAAAATTTATTATTAATATAACAAACTCAATAAAAATAATTTCAAACTAACTATAAGATTTATTGAAGATATAAGTATTGAATTTAAATATTTAAAAATAAAAATGCTTAAATAAAATGGGAAGATGGAACAATATAATATTTAAATCTATTTTTTGAAAAATGAAAAAAGGAGTAGGCTTAGTTTAGAATAGCAAAAACAGACAACATTCAGCTTCGAAAATTGCAATGAAGTTACTGAGACTGACAGTGTTTTTTTTTTTCCTCACAAATGAGTTTCCCATTCTTACAGCATATTAAGAATAATTATTCAAATATCTTTAAAAATAAAATTTAGAAATAAGCTTCTTACACAATTTTAATCCTAAAAAAGTCATATTTTCAAAGTTTTATAAAAATATTAAACTAACAATTACACAATTTTATATTTGGATATGAAAAAAAATATTAAAACATCATATTGAAAAAAGTGTGATTTCCATTTAATAAAAGATGTTCACTCAAATTAAAATAAGATAATAGAAGCTACCAATTAAATGAAAAAAAAAAAAAGGACGATCATATTTCAAAATAGATATACTTTTTAGGAAAGCTAATTTTAAGAGCTGCTATTAGTTAGATTTGGCAAATAAATGCAATTGGAAAAATACTTAAATTAAATTAATAGTTAATTTACAACACGCTTAAACCGTTAAAAATCTTTTGTAATTGATTTAGAAGTTTTCAAAATCAATTCCAAATACATTTTTAAGTGAACCAATCAACTAAATCGACATTAAACATGCTTTAAAATTTAAAATATGAGAATGAGATAAAATAAATTATTAAACATATTTAAAACAAAAATAAAAACAAATAATTCCTTTTATCTTTTCAAAATTTGTTATTTTCCACACAATTTTTTTTTATAAGTTTCTTATCTCGTTAAGAAAAACATATTTGAATAGTAAACAAATTTTTTTTATTTTGTTTTATATATGTTTAATAATTTATTAAACATATATAAAACGAAATAAAAAATTTAAAACTATTCTTTAATTTTAAAAATTGAACTTCTTTTTAAAAAAATGTGTTTGAAAACAGATAATAAAATAAAAATATTATAGCTAGAAATTGTGATGGTAAACTTGATTTAAAAAAAAAAAAAAAAAAAAAAGAAGAAATTGCTAGAAAAAGGTTTTGAGTTATTTATGGAGATAAAGTTGTAAAGTTGAAAAGGTAAAAACAAAATAATAATGAGATTAGATGGCACGCAAAATAAGAATCAATCATTCATTGCATACTTTTTTAGTCAAACAAAAAAAAGATGCAATGGCATAAAAATGGTGAGAGCTTCAACTTATTTTATTACAAATATTTAGATATTTATCTGATAATAAAATGTCAAATATGATTATATGATAAACTATAATTTATTACTAAATATTCTTAACATCCTACCGCAAGCTAAGCGTCGAATTTAAACGAACGTGAAATTTGAATCTGAAAAATTCAAAGAGGTTGAGAAACACTTTTTATGAATATGTCAACAACTTAGTTCAAAGAAGGCGTAGAGAAACACTTTCTTGGCCATCGAAAATTGTAGAGAGATCGCCGCTCAGCGGCGATGCTGCCTTGGCTTCGGCGAGAATATGTTTAACCCATGAAGAGAGATTGTCGCTTAGCGACGATGCTGCCTTGGCTCTAGTGAGAATATGTCTAACCCCAAGAAGTAGAAGGGGAAACCTAGAGCAAGAGACACAGTGGGCGAAGGAGCCAATTTTGGCGAGAAGGGCGGCGGCAACTTGGTTGGCGAAGAGGCCAGTGCGACGCCCAGATTCCAAAGGTAAATCTCTACATAAGGTTGATGGGCTTATTGAGATTCTGTATATTTTCGAAGAGAACGCTGATGAAGATCCTAAGATTAGGGTTTTTGTGAAGGTTGAAGGGAAAATTGGGAAGAAAATGAAAGAGGCTATGTTTGGAAAGGTGAGGTTGTATGTACAAAGTATGATGAAGGATGATTTGGAGGTCAAAAGGGTGGAGCCGAAGAGTAATCAATCGACTCTGCATGTGGCAGCCATGACGACTGTCCCTTGCAGCGTCAAAGCCAGCAGTGATGATAGAGAGAACAGTATAAGATTTCAAAAGCCATTGAAAAGAAAGGATCTGGTTGCTAAACCAAAATGGCTCTAATACTTAAGAATGTTTGATTAGTCAACCACGTCTAAATGATTTTAGGTGTGAAAGTTATCTCATTTATAATAAAATAAATTAGAAGGATATGGAAAAAATAATAAATGGAAATAACAATAAATAGAAAGATACGGACAAATATGTAGATATTTGCCTCATAATAAAATATTAAATATGATATATATAGTAAACTATAATTTATTACTAAATATCCTTAACCTCAAATTAAAAATTCAATAACCTATGAATATATCAGATAATTTTTAAAATTTTAAAAATTCAATAATTAAAAGTTTAAGAATATATTAAATAATTTTTAAAATTTTAAGACCTATTGAATTTTAATAGAGAGGCTAAAGGTTTACCGAAACTCAACCTACCTCAAACAATCAAGAGATCCAGAAATTTGTGTTTGGCAATCGTGATAGTTCCTGCCAATTAGAAGAGGAAAAATGCCAGATATCAAACCGGATTTTGGAATGGAGCCTAATATTTTTTATATGAACCACGACCAAGGAATTTTCATACCTCAAGGTCCAATTACAAGGACGAGAGCCAATAAGCTACAACAAACCTTATACAGTTATATTCAAGCTATGGTGAACTCATCAAAGGAAATTCTAGAAGACGCTAGAGACCTCTCTTATATGTTGTGCAAAGTTGAGGTTCAAGGAAGAGATGAATTAAATGCACAAGTTGCATGAACTCCACTGAATTTATGAAACTAGTCCAAAGATGACTAATAAACACATTTTATTTATTGCATTATTTAAGTATAGTGTAACTATTTGTCATATTTAAACTAGTTTTAAATATAAAAGTTAAGATTATATTGTAATCCTCCTAGATTACTATATTCTACCATTAACGAGCCATTTTAACATGAAGGCTACGAATATTTCTCATTTACTGGCCCATTTAATTTAAGAGTTATGTATGACATGGGTTAAGGTAGTATATAAAGCCTCCTTTCTTTGATTAGACATCAAATTTTGGAATTAAGAATAGAATTTCTATTTTAGTTTTGTTGAGAGCTAAACTTTCTTTACAAATTCTTGTATTTAGAACTTGCTTGTAGAGTCATTCAAGTGGTATTGATCCAACCTTTTGTGGAGTGATTTGAATCACGAGTTTAGAAACGAATTTTCTTGATCTTGATCATCAAGTAACCCGTTCCATACTTTCCTTTGGGTATATTTCCAAATCAATTTTGTCAGTAAAAATTGTTAACGAGGCATCAGTTTAGTAGAACGGAATCAAATCCTTGCAGTCTTGTAAGCGGCCAAGTAGATAGATGGAAGAATCAATAAAGCTATAATAAAATCTAAATGGAGTGCCGGCGTCTTAAGCCGATTGGAACCTTGATTCCGTTCTATAAAGAGAGACATATTATCATGACATTTAATTTTCATAAATCCGAAAAAAGTTCATACACACTATGTTCAGAAACTAAAGAATTTTTCTCGAGTTTTCATCTTATTGCAATGCAAATAAAGTTGTCAATATAGCCAACTTGGATTAAGATTCGATCAAGCGACAATAAACTGTTAGTTATACTAATATATCCTAGAACGCAAGTTCGCAAAGCAATAATGAAGAAAAGAAAAGGCCAGAGGTGGTCAAGAAAACAATATTCAACAGAAGACAGACGTATTTTAAAATCTAACCGACTGGTTCATCCAAAATTGCAAATCTACTCATTCCGATTCAATCTAATTCGTAGATCGTTGTGAAGTTCTTTAGGTTTAACATTTCATTCATAATTGTGAACACGCGATCTGATCTCGAGCTTCATCAGTTTCATATTCACAAACAATGCCTAACAAAATTCAAGTCTATTAAGAATCAACTTACTCGAATCTCCGATGAAGCGTATTCTATTTTTTCCGTTTACTTCAAAGTGCACAAATGAATCGGAAACTCAAGGAAATCTCGAAGTAGAACATCGCCATTTCAAGTCAAACTTAATCTCGATCTCCTCCTAAAGAAGCGAACAACAGAGACAGAAACAGAGAAGATGAAAACGCAAACACGTTGCGGATTTATAACATGAACTTACAAATCAAATAAGAAATGATATCAAAAAGAGAGAGAGAGAGACCTTTTGGAATGCATGAGAGAAATAAAATAGAAGACAGACAATTCTTTTACTGGTTTCACTAAAATCAATGCATGAGAGAAAAGAGAGAAATAAAATTATACTTTTAGTTAAAAAAAAAAAATCAATAAATAAAAATATTTTGATTTCAAATTTTAATAATACCTTTAAATATTCAATAAAGTCTAAAAATATCGGTATCTAACTCTATTGGTATGAGACCTTTTGGAAAAGTCGAAAGCAAAGTCATGAGAGCTTATGTTTAAAGTGGACAATATCATACCATTGTGGAGAGTTGTGTTCGTCTAACCTGGTATCAGAGTCATGCCCTAAACTTAGTCGTGCCAATAGATTGGTAAATCCTCAAATATCGAATAAAGAACTTCAAAAGAAAAAGGAGCCAAACCTCATCGAAGGCAGTAAAAAAATGACTAAGACTCCAAAAGAGTCGAGTCTCGATTAAGGGGAGGCGCACATTGTTCAAAGGAAGGTGTTGGATGATGAGAGTCCCGCATCGGCTAATTTAGAGAATGATCATGTATTTATAAGTGTGGAATATTGTGGAAGCCCAAATAAATTTCAATTTTTAGAAATAAAAAATTAAAAACTAAATAGTTATCAAATTTATCTTAATTCCTTAAACTTTATTTTATAAGTATTAGCCTTTAATTGTACTTTATTTTTATTATTATCATTATGTCTCTAATATTATTAAAATTTTAGATTTTTGAAAAAAATATCAAAACTATATTAATATATATATATATATATATAAATTAAGACTGTCAAAATATAATTATCTTTTATTAACTATCGATTAAAAAATTACTCGACTGGCTTCGACATATAACCTTCATTAAAAAAATTAGAGCATCGGACCCTTTGAATCCTATCGATTGAATTTAAAAAAATATATAAATTCAAGATAAATTACATGCCACAGTTTTTATGATTTTTTTTTCGAATAATTTCTCAATTAAAAATAAATAAATAAATAAACGAATCCCATACATTTATACACAAAAACACACATATTCCGTATATAGAACGAATTAATTATTATTATTTTTAATGCGAAGCTATTACTTAAACTGAGGACCAAATCTTTGATTATTTGACCATTACCCTAAATCTTTTACTAATAATAATTAAAGTGGGGAAATAAATAAGAATTTTTGCTTTATTTGGAGAAAATAAAAAAAAAAATTATAAAACAGATCGGACAGACCCTTTTTTATTTTATTTGATTTAATAGCAAATTCAGTTCCCCAACGGCGATCTTCCTAAGTGCTCTGTTTCCTCTTCGTCCGAGTTGACTCACTCGCTCACTCGCCTCGAAGAAGATGAGTCAAGACTCGTTCATTTACAGCTTTGTGGCTAGAGGAACCATGATCTTGGCGGAGTTCACGGAGTTCACCGGAAACTTTCCGGCGATTGCGAATCAGTGCCTTCAGAAACTTCCTTCTGCCAATAATAAGTTCACTTACAATTGCGACCATCATACCTTTAATTTCCTGGTCGAAGATGGTTATGGTAAGCATGCCTTAAGTTATCTCTTGGTTTTGATTCATTTCCTTCTCGATTTAGGTGTTTTTGTTGTGCTGTTCTTTATCGGAGGAACTGAATTAGAAGTTGATTTTTCAACTGGAAATTGTTGGATCTAGTCTCATGATTGTTGAGTTTCTGTTATTTTGCCTGTTTTTGCTGTTAAATTCTTCGAATTCGTTCGGATTTGGAAGTGTGTTAGATTGATTGTGGATTTTTAGCTTAGGTAAAGACTGTTTGAACTGAGTCTCTGATCAATTTTGTTCATCGTATGTGCTGAAATTTCGTTTTAGTTTTCAGAATGAAGTAATTGAGAACTGGAATCAAATGGCTCTGAGCTTGCTAATTCCAGCCGCTCAATGTGGGAATGCATGTAGAATGTCATAATATCTATTTATGTTTGCTAAGAGATCTCACATCGGTTGGGGATTAGAACGAAACATCTCTATGAAGGGTGTGAAAACCTCTCTCTAGCGTTCAAAAAACTTTGAGGGGAAGTACGTAAGGGAAAGCCGAGTGAGGAGAATATTTGTTAGCAGTGGGCTTGGGCTATTACAAATAGTATCAGAGTCAGACACCAGGTGATGTGCCAGCAAGAAAGCTGAGCCGAGAGGGGTGGATATGAGGCGGTGTGCCAGAAAGGATGCTGAGCCTCAAGGGGGTGGATTATGAGGTCCCACATCGATTGAAGAAGGGAAGGAGTGCCAGCGATGACGCTGGCCCCAAAGGGTGGATTGTGAGATCCCACGTCGGTTGGGGAAGAGAACGAAACAACCTTTATAAGGGTGTGGAAAGGTGTACACGAGGCAATGCTTGGAAGAACATTGGGCCCCGAAGGGAATGGATTATTAGGTCCCACATCGATTGAAGAAGGTAAGGAGTGTCAACGAGGACGCTAGGCTTTGAAGGGGGTGGATTGTGAGATCTCACATCGGTTAGGGAGGAGAAAGAAACACCGTTTATAAGGGTGTGAAAACCTCTCCCTAGCATACGTGTTTTAAAAACCTTGAGGGAAAGCCTAAAAAGGACAATATCTGCTAGCGGTGGGCTTAGGCCGTTACAGTCTAGTAGCATTACATGATTGTTTATTCATTCTTATTTACAGTAAATCAGTAATCGAGTAGGCGTGTTTATCTCGGGATCGATATTTCGGAGTCTGTAGGCGTGAGAAATGTCAAGAATTAGCCTGTTTAATGTCTTAATTTTTTGTTACATGGTTACCTTTTTGCAGCTTACTGTGTTGTGGCGAAAGAGTCTCTCAGTAAGCAGATATCCATAGCCTGTTTGGAACGGATGAAAGCCGACTTCAAGAAAAGATATGGAGGTGGTAAAGCTGATACTGCTGTTGCGAAAAGTCTCAATAAGGATTTTGGGTAAATTCCGACACGAAAAAGCTTTATTTCTATTGCGTTCGTGTGTATTTGCCTCGGTGCAGTATCGAGAGGCATAATCTTCCTGATATTTTGCAGGCCAGTTATGAAAGAGCACATGAAGTATATCATCGAGCACGCGGAAGAGATCGAAAAGTTGATAAAAGTGAAGGCTCAAGTCTCGGAAGTTAAGAGTATAATGTTGGAGAATCTCGATAAGGTAAACATACATCAATGTCGATTCGGAAGGTCGTGGATTTGTTTGAATTTGCATCTCTATTCTTTGTCACATGATGTTTGTCATTATCATCTTGTTCTATAAAATTTCTGGTTTGTGACGATAATCACCGTGAGTTGGCCTAGGCGATAGAGCGTCGTGAAAGCAAGTACTTTAAGATGCACATCTGTTGATCTGTTGCTGACCTTTTGTAATAGCCCAAGCCCTCCGTTAGTAGATAGTGTCTTCTTTGTGCTTTCCCTTTTGGGTTTCTCCTCACGGTTTTTAAAATGCGTCTACTAGGGAGAGGTTTCCACACTTTGATAAAGAAGCTCGTTTCCCTCTCCAACTGACGTGGGATCTCACAATCCACCCCCATTTGGGCCAACGTCCTCGCTGGCACACTGCTTGGTGTCCACCCTCCTTCGGGGCCCAGCGTCCTCGCTGGCACACTGCCCGGTGTCTAGTTCTGATACCATTTGTAACCGCTCAAATCCACCACTAGTCGTTATTGTCCTCCTTGGGCTTTCCTTTTCAAGTTTTCCCTCACAGTTTTCAAAACGCGTTTGCTAGGGAGAGGTTTCCACACCCTTATAAAGAATGCTTCGTTCCCCTCTTCAACCGATGTGCATGTGAAGCTGAATAGGCTAATAACTAGCTAATGTGTATGTGAAGCTGAATAGGCTTCTTGAGATTCTTCTTGTGGTGGATGATCTATGAATCAAACATAGTTGATACACTAGCAAAAACTATCTTAGAGCTGTCTCTTCTTGTGGTATAAGTTGTTGAATCGAACAAAACCGAGCGGTTTAGCCCTTTTTTTTCCAATGGAAGTTGGTTTCAAAACACGGGAAAACCGAAACGACTTCAGTTAGCTCGGTTTGGACGACTTTGTGGTTTCAGTTGGGCAGAATAGTTCCTTTTTGCTCAGTTTTTCAGTTCTTGCAAACTGAAAACTCATTTCACCGTTGACCCGACGCTGAACGAACTTCATCGTCCCAAGATTCTCACTCGTTTCTCTTTCACTGACCATTACGAGATCTTTCCATGTTCTTGCAGGCTTTTGAGAGAGGGGACAACATCAATTCTCTTGCTGACAAAACGGAACGTCTCCGAGATCAGGTAAGCAAACCAACCAAACCCCGCCAATTCCATAGCCAATATGATATCGACCCGAGAATTAATCTTAATCAAAAGTTTCTCGATATCGACAGGCGCAGACGTACAGAGGACAAGGAACTAAACTGAGTAAGAAAATGTGGTATCAGAACATGAAGATAAAGCTAGTTGTTCTTGGGATATTGTTAGCTCTTGTGCTCATAATCTGGGTTTCCATTTGCCATGGATTCAATTGCACCAATTAGTTTGTACTGTAGACACAAAAAAAGGTAAAAGCTTTACCCTTTTTCTCTTCGACATGGATAATTTTATACATGAAAGTTTCTATTTAAATTTTAACCACTCATTATTATTATTAAATTTTAAACTTTTTTAAAAATTTCAAAAAGAATTTAAAACTTTTTTTAGTTTAAAAATTTTAAAATTTTAGATATATTTATTATTATAATTTAAAATTTTAGATATTTTTATAACTAATATGTATAAAAATTTTAATTTATTTACATAGAGATCGGAGTGAGAATCTCTAAAAATCTGTTTTTTTTTTGTCCTATTTTTATTTTTATGATTTTTTTTAAATTTATTCTCTACCATTATATCATTTCTTTAAAACATACTTCTAAATAGATAATAAATATATTGTTTAAAGAAAAATTATAAAATATCTTAATAAAAACAATAATATAGAAAAATTTAATATCAATATTATATCACAGTATTCATCGACTTATTTACTATAGTAATCAATCAATAACTGAGGGACGGTGAGGACGGGGATGAAAAATATAATCCTCGTTTCTTTACCCATAAATTATCGAATAAATAATTACGAACATACAACATTTCGTTTTAAATTCATATTTGAAATTTATGCTCATTTTCCACCCCATTTTTTAATTATGATTTTCAACTTGCATTTCTAGTAAATTTCTAAAAATTAAAAATTTGAATTTTATTTTAAATTTTAAAAAATTAATATAATTTTTTAAAATATTAATAAGAACATGAATGCGATTTTCATTTTTAAGTAGTGTTCGTTTATTATTATTATTATTTTTTTTCATATCATTAATTAAAATATATAAATTAAAAAAAAATTGTAAAATTTAAAAGAAATACATATTAATTAGAGCCACACATCTCAAACACAATTGAATTCAATCCAAACCCTACATTCATTAATCTTTATTCTCACAACCACCCTTAGGAATCCAAATAAAACCCAACAAAAACTAACTCAATTCTACCTCACACGAACCAACCCGCACTCAATGGTTAGTTCTCGTATTTGACGTCTTTATCACACAGAAATTTTAAATCTGCTTTCAACGGTCATTAGAGACCGTTAATTTTAGCAATCACATTGAATAATTTTTCTCGAGCGTGAACAAACACACAAAAAGCTTAAACAAAACGGGGTAACAGTTTTTTTTGGAAAGAGACAAGTTAGGTATCTCTAACTTCGAAATGGGATCGGTTTTTAACGACGATGTCGTACATGTGCATCGATTTGAATTTGGCAAAGTCCTTTGGAAGAGAAATGAGATGGACCGTCGATCTCTTGTGGAATTGCAGTAGGTTTGGATCATCGTAATAACGCTCCCAACCCAACGTCATCAATTTTTGTTCCAACGTTGCGTATGACGTCATCACTTCCCCCGTCGAACAGAACACCAGCACTTTCCGACGAAGTCTCGACCGCTGGCCACCGTCCGACGTATCGGCTCCGGCATTCTCCACCAGTCGAACGACGCCGTTTTTGAACACCCAAACGCCGGCCATGTATACCTGTGAAGAGTTCTAAAGAAAAAGGCTATGAGATTTCGAGAAAACTGATTTAATTGGGATTTTTCAAGGTTGGTTTATATATATATATATATATATATATATTAACACAGTGGTGGGAATAATTATTGTTGAATTAAAATTTATTTTTAATTAACTCATGTTTATTCTTTTTAATAAATTATTTATAATATTCTCAAATTTTTTTAATTTTTTTTTTAAAAACATAGAATATTTTTAGAACGGTACTTTATTTGTTCTCTCGATATATTATTAATTGATTTAAAAGAAACTTCAAGTGTTAATAAGAAAAAACGAAATAAGGATCTTAAATAGTAAGAATAAAGGCACACTAATCTAATATAGTTGCTTACAGTAGGAGTGTTACATTAAAATAAATAAATAAATAAGTGATATAATATCACTCTCGAGCTAGGGCAACATGTTTTTAATTTGTTGATTCGTGTAACGGTCCTGTCCACTTTGATCCATTACGTATTTCCGTCAGCCTCATGATTTTAGTCTTACAATGAATGTTTTGTTAGTGATATAATATCACTCCGAGCTAGGGCAACATGCCCTGTCCACTTTGATCCGTTATGTATCTCCGTCAGCCTCACGGTTTTAAAACGTGTCTTACAATGAATGTTTTGTTCCTCTCTTCAACCGATATGGAATCTCTCAATTTGAGAATTCGAGTTGGTATTAATTGGCTTTGAGATCTCTAGTATGCTTGTAACAAGATAATACAAAACCAATGAGTAGCCTCTTGGTTCGTAGACCTAGCTCGTAGGAATACTCACAAACCTATTATAATGGCTCAGGCCCACCGCTAGCAGATATTGTCCTCTTTGGACTTTTCCTCAATGTTTTTAAAACACGTCTGCTAGGGAGAGGTTTCCACACCCTATAAGGGTGTTTCGTTTTCCTCCCCAACCGATGTGGGATCTCACAATCCACTCCCCTTCAGGGTCCAGCGTCCTCGCTGGCACTCGTTTTTTTCTCCAATCGATGTGAGACCCTCACCAAATCTACCCCTTTTTGGAGCCCAGTGTCCTTACTAGCACACCGCCTCGTGTCTACCCCTTTCGAGGAACAACCTCCTCGCCCGGTGTCTAACTCTGATACCATTTGTAACAGTCCAGACCCACCGTGCCAGATATTGTCCTCTTTGAGTTTTCCCTTTCGAACTTCCCCTCAAGGTTTTTAAAACACGTCTGCTAGGGAAAAGTTTTCACACCCTTACAAGGGTGTTTCGTTCTCCTCCCAAATTGATATCGAATCTCACACCTATATACATATATACACTTAATCACAAGCATAAATATCTATTTCTATTATAATTTAATACTAAAATAAAGTTCCATAATATTTATTTCCCCAACAAAGCATTAAAAAACACACAAATTTATATAAAAGAGACATAATTTAATTTCCAAAGCTTACAATATGTCCCCCTTTACCCAAATATGAACTTATTCTCCACTGTTCCTCTAATTTAAAAACATTAATATTTCAATTAGGTAAGTTTGTGTTTAAATATATATTTTAAAAAATGAATTAATAAAACATTAATATATGAGAATAATGCACAAAATTAGTGGTAGGGTTGGAACCCAACTTTAATTTAATTTTTAAAATAAGAATTAAAAAAAAGAATGGAGAAGGGCATTTCAATTTTGATTAATTTTTTAAAATTTCAAATTTAGAATAAAGTAGTAAACAATGCTATGAAGGATATATTCCTTTGATTGGACAAAAATGGGAAAAAAAAATTAAATACCTTAATTTTTTTTTAAGATGGAATGAAAAGGATAATTCATTTGATTTAATTCAATGAATACTTTTAAATAATTTTCATTTTTTCGACTAGACGTGACATTTTTTATATTATATGCTTATTTTCTGTGTGCGTGATTTCACTGCAAATTTGACTATACTGATGTTTTCATAAATTCATAGTTCAACTTGAAGGAATTATTGCGGATTCTATTTAGATAAATAAAGTGGTCGTAAGAATTTAATGATGGATTGAGAAATGATATGAATAAATACACGTTTGATTGCATATGGTTTTTTATATATTACAAAAATATCCTTTAAATTAATTAAATAATTTAATTCATAGCTTGAAAGCTATAAAATTTAGAGGTGTTCATGAGTTGGGTTGAGACATTTTTTTAGACTCAAGCTAATTGTTCGAGTTGAAAATTTATAACCTAACTCAACTATAGCATTATGGGTCTGCTTTGTTCAAATTGTTCGAATCATTTATTTGATTTTTTTTAATTAAAAGTAAAATTTTAGTAATAAAACGTATATTTAATTAAGATTTTGAAATATATTTTTAAAAAACTTTTCAAATACTTAAAATTTATTTTTAAAAGTTGTTTGAGAAAAAATTTTAAAAAAATAAAATAAAATTAACCATAAATTCAATGTGATTCGATAAATATGGTCTTAAATTAAAGTGAAATTTTGACCCAAAACTTGATTTTCGTCACTTTTAACTTTATTTTATCCTGAATTTTAAAAGCACCAATTCATTCTTGTGACTTCATTTCTAAGTATAAAAATATGATGTGACACTATTTTTATTATTTTTTATATTATATTCCAATTATTACTTTATAAGAATCATTAAATATATATATATATATATATATATATATACTCAATTTAATGAAATTAAATGTTAAATCTAAAATTTTAAAAGTTAAGGATCAAAATTAATGGACGATCGTTTTCACATAAAATTGGGTGGTTTATGTTAAAGTAGCAAAATTAATATTTATGAATTATTAGAAGGGTTAAAAAAAAAGAGATAATAAAAAAAATTGATTAATTCAACTTAATATTTATTGTTTGAGTTACTTTTAGTTAAGTTAAAAGTTGAATGGATTTATAGAGACTTTTAAATAAAATAAAATTATGTATACATATATTTAATTTATTTACTTTTAAAATTATTATTTTTAACTATTTAAAAGGTAATTTTTTAATTAAGTTATAAATTTTATTTAAAAGTTGAAAATAAATAAATAAATATGTTATAAACTAATATTTTATTTTTATTAAACGAAAAACACACAATTTTATAATTGAGTTGGTTGGGTTTATTATTAATATATATATATATATATATATATATATATATATATATCTATATATATATATATATATTATATTTTAGTTCATTTTATTTTAATTTGGTATATTTTGTATTTTTAATAAATACAAGAATTTGTTAAATAATAATAATAATAAATTTCAAACCTGAACAAATATCAAATTAATATATTTCTAAAATTTAAAAATATTATTGTATTTTTAAATAAATGTTATAATTAATATCTATAATTAGTTTTTTTTAATATTAATTCTAAAAAAATTACATAATATATTTTTGGGTATAAAAATTAAAATTTATTGATAAAGCCAAATATGGATTATTTGAGTTAAAACATTTTACAATGTGAACAAATGGGTTAAATTTAAAAACGTCTCAACCTGATCAAACTCAATCTAACCCATAAACTCTCGAACGATCGAAAACATATGAACCAGAGGAACATAAATCCAAATGAATTCGACCTCATAACTTTAAAAGTGGCGAAATCAAGAACAATACGCCTCAACATAGTCTGATGAAGTACCACAATCCAATTCAGATCCAACTTTTTACCAGGTCGATCTGTGTGTATGTATATATATTAATTTTTTATTTTGTTTAGTTCTGAATAAATAAAAAACAATTCAAATGCTTCTCGTCCGTAATGATACCCAATAATGAATGTATTCTCTCGAATAGTTATCTTATCCATCAAACTCTGTGCTTATATTAAGAATTTTTTCTTATCTCGACCACGTCGTTTCCTTACGACCATACCACTCGCCAGATTGAGCTCAATTATAGATCATCGTGATTATTATTATTATTATTTTATTTGAAAATGACCTCGAGATGTCTCTAAGGCTTATCCATGAGAAAAATAATTGAAATTAAACCTAAAATCATAGGACCAAAGTGGTAGGTTAAGCACCTATGTATAAACTACGAGAAGAAAAATAAAAGTAAACGCTAAATATATTTAATATTTAATATTTAATAATTGATTATTAATAATTAAATTCAATTTGGTTATTAATTTTGTCTTCTTCTCATTAAGTTGTGCCCAGTAAACCAATAAGACTACGTCGTTTGATTCCTTTAAATTTTTAATTATATTTAATAAAATTAAACTAAATTTCCATTGAGAGCTACTCGTTGACTTTTGTTAATCCGTTGACTCTGAGTTTCTATTTAAAGGCATTGATTTTCACTTCACCTTTGCAAAAGAGACCATTTTCTCTGTCTCTCTGTTGAAAATGGAGTCTTCAACGACGTCGTCTAAGGACAATGCAAAGCCAGCCGCCCCTTACCCCACCCGAGGAATCGGACATCCACCGGAGGTATATCCTCCACCGCCAAACTACGGCGGCGGATATCCACCTTCAGGATATGCTCCGCCGCCTCCAATGCCTGGATACGGTGGATATCCGTCGCCGCCACCACCGTACGGCGCGTATCCAGCGCCGTACAACACTGGGCCCTACGCTCCACAAGCCTACGGTTATCCACATCATCCGCCACCGCCGCCGGCTTATGTTTATGGTCCACCACCGCCGGGATATCCGCCGGCGACCAATGCTCCAACGACGGGTAAGAAGAAGAAAGGAATGAGTAAAATGCTTGGATTAGGAGCGGGGTTGCTCGGTGGAGTTGTCGGAGGGCTTTTGCTCGGCGATTTTGCGGCGGATGCTGGGGCGGCAGCGCCGTCGTTTGAGTTTTTTTCCGATGCCACCGGCGGCGGATTTGATCAATTGTGCGATGCAAGGATGCAATCTGCGTCCGATAGCATTGATTTGCTCGGAACCATTGGCTGATATAAAAATATTATTATATCCCACAATTGTGCTTTTCTGCATTTGATTATTTATTTTCTACCGTATTTTTTTTTTTAATTTATAAACATTAATGTCATGGCTTTAATTTATATTTTGTTCGTCCTTTTTTGGGCAAGTTTGATGTTTAAATGTGATTGATTATATATTGTTTATGGGATTTGTTAGGGTGATAGACGACGATAAAATCAGCTTTAATGTATTTAGTTGATACAACCGTTCATCTATTTCAGCTCAACAATTGTCAGGGTGAAAGAATCTCGAAGCATCAATTTTTAAAATAAAAGATATACTCAATTATTTATCTTACCCGATCCATAATTTTAGCTTGCTAGTTGACTTCTCTTCATCAACAATCGACCGACAGTTACTAGCTTAATAAGATAATACCTCGAGGTAACCACGAGATATTACGTGCTTACCACCTTACCTTCTCGCGAAAACGTTGCAGGTGTGAAGCAGACTTGGCTTAGACACGAGATATATATAATTAATTAATCTGATGTGTACATTGTGTTTCATTCCAAGTATTAAATTATTGTCTCCAACAACATTATAGAAAATATATTTAATTTTAACATTTTTTATTTTTTTAAAATAAAAATATTATTACAACATTTTAAAGTTCATCCTATTTGATTTCGAGATAGGTGGTTAATACTAATCTAACGAGTGAAGTCATCGTTGTCTAACCAATTGGCTTAGACACGAGACCGCACGTGCTTCCCTCATAACCACACAGGCTAGCCTTAAATGGAATGACCCTTTTAGTTTCGTTGTACCCTGATCTGATTTTCATGTCTACTTTTCCTACAACTCAACAAGTTGACTTTACCGACTCTAGGGTCGTCCCGTTCATTATATAATGACTCCGGTGGTGTACCTGAGTCGAAGTGGGCTCAACAATCAGTCTAGATTTTCGGGTGCTTTCCTGCTATCCAATATTTATTTTGAATCATAAAATATAATTTTGATATATTTTAATGAGGAAAAAAAAAAGTAAACGGAGACTCGGTCGATTTATTTATTCCCATTTTTATTTAATATTTATATGATTAAAGCTTAAATCATTTATAAACATTTTAAAAAATTATTAAAAAAGACGCGTATAAACTATTTATTCATCATTATTTAAACTTTCAAAACATTTAAATTTTTAAATTTTGCCTATTTAGATTCATTTAAATTATTTTGAGTATCTTTTATAATAATTATAAGTTTTTAGATTCATATTTTAATTATTATACAATGGCTATCAAGTTAATTTCTATCGGTTATTTGATCGGAAAAAAAATATTTTTTTCAATGAATTTCAAAATTATCTGTCTAATTTTTATAAAACTAAATTCTTTAAAAATAAAAAAATAAAAAATAAAAAACCTTGAGTAAAACTCGTTTTGAATTTTGAATAAAAATTTGGCGGGAAATTCGTCAGTGCCTCAACGGCGTCGTTTAACATTGAAAAACCCGCTACCGGTGTTGGTCATCCCACCTGTGGAATTGGATATCAGTTGCCGGCGGAAGGGTATCCTCCACCGCAACCAGCGGCTGGATTTCCTCCACCGTATCCTCCGTACAACACTCCACTGCCCAATTCATAGCCTAACAGTTACGATTATACACATAATGGCAACCCGCAGCTGCCACAACCGCCGCCACATGATGGATATTAACCACCACCGGGGTATCCGCCAGCGCCGGTCGTAGTTGAAAAGGAGAAGAAATCGGGAATGAGTAAGATTTCAGCAGCGGGAGAGGCATTGCTCGGTGGATTGGTTTGTCGGGTTTTGGTCGGAGAAATGGCTGCGGATCTTGGACCGCCGTCTTACACTGGGGGTAATGGCCGACCCTCCCGTCGGCACATTCCTACCATTTTAGTTAGTTTTGGGTTCGAGTGACATTTCACCCATAACCCCAGTTCATTCATTGTAAATGCTCTATGTCGGCCAACAACTCTCATCCATCTAGCCACCTCGGTATCTCTCGATTGCCCATAAACAATTTCTAGTGATCTCCAATTTTTTGAATTTTAAAATTAGAAATTAAAGGATAAAATTGTCATATAACCTAAAAATCTTAAATTTCATTAATGTTTAATCTCAATTCAATACAATTCTGTCTATTAGTCTACTAATTTTATCAAAACAATAATAATAATAATAATTCATAAACTGAGGGAGCTGGTGAAGTGTGTCGTTCATAATGCAAAGAAAGAGATCACTACTTTGCTTTTTTGTTGGACCGCCGGTGCGAAGAGAGTGGTCTCTGACCAGGACCAATAACCCAATCTTCTTTGTAGGACTGCCTGTGCGAAGAGAGTGGTCGCTGACCAGGACCAATAACCCATTCTTCTTTGTTGGACCGCCAGTGCGAAGACGTGGTCTCTGACCAAGACTAGTAACCCATTCGAATTTGGATCTTGATATATCAGTACTTTTTAACGGTAGACATCTTGCCAGAAAATTGGTAGGCTCATCATGTATTAGGTCGGGCGATATGATGGAATTTAACTAATAAGGTATTAAGTTGAAATAAAGTTTTACACCAAAATAAATTTGACTTATGCACAATTAAATTAATAAATAACTTAAAAACTTCAAAATTTTGAATAAAATAAAAACTTTTAACGTTTTTATCAAAATAATAATAATAAAATAAATAAATAGATAAATAAATTATATATATATATATATAAAATTTATTTTAACTATATTTAGATTATTTAGATGGTTAAAATTGCAATATTTAAGATTAAAATTACAATATGAAATTGGAAGATAAATTAAAATTTTAATTTCATTTTTATTTGTTCGTTTTAATTTTTAATTGGGAAAAATAAATCACATTCATCATGTCAATTTTTGCTCCATGAAAATCTCTCTTCAATCTATTTTTTTTTCTCCTTTCGCAATCCTTTCATACAGGCCTCTCTCACTCTCCATTTCTCTTTCCCTCGACGCATTCAATGGCGGCTCTTCGATTCTTCACTAATTTAACCGCCTTTTCCAGGTCTTTTTCGTCTTTACTTTCCATTTGTATAATAATCTATTCCACATCGTTTGGCAGTTTGAATGATCCGTGAAATCGACGTTTCCCTGGAATACGAGGCTTCTTTGATTTTTATTCTCTTTGCTTCACTCGATCGCTTGGATTTATAGCGATATCGTTTCGCTTGTTTTCTGTATCTGTGAGGATTGGATTTTGTTTTTTATTAGTAGTTAGCGGTTCTTTTGTGTATCGCATTGATCTTGAAGATGTGCGTTGTATTGTGAAGTTTGAGTTCTTCGTTGTTCGTTGTTTGTATACCTGATGTTGAGGTCGTCGATGTTTTAGGTTTTTGTTCGAACCTGAGGAGGTATGGTTTCTCCGCCGATGGTGGAGCCAGGACAGTTGAAGCGCGCGATGATCGATTCGACGGCTGGCGCTATTGCTGGTTGTGTGTCTCGGACGGTCACGTCTCCTCTCGATGTGATTAAGATCAGGTTTCAGGTCGATTTTGGTTCCATTTGCTGCAATTGTTTGGTTTTTTTTAGGAAGAGTAGAAGAGAGAAGAATGAAATGTTAGCCGCGAATTAAGATTTTATGTTTATTGGCTGTAAGTGCGAAATTGAACATCATGTTTTTTTCTCCACCCGCGAAGAAAGAAATAGTGATGCTGGATGAATTTGTGGTTTTATAATTTAGTTGGAAGTTTCAATCTGTTGCTCGTCTCAAAATTGATAGCGATTTTTTTCTTTCTTCGATGCTGTTCATTTCACTTCTTTTCAGCGTTCTTCTATGGCTTTTTCTTGCATAGCAGGTTAGAGGTGTGGATATGCAGATTTTGTTTGTTCCAACTTCGAACTGAACACTTTACGTATGGAATTTCCTATGTAGAAATAGTTTCTTCATTTCAGGCTTCGCAATTAATGTAACTGTCATCTGTTGCCAAATGTAGTTTCATGTAGAATTCATTGATTGGTAGCTTCCTTGTTTTGCATTTTTCTGCGAGGGATAAACTCTCAATCCTGCTTGCTACGGAGTAAATTTCCAGTGCCATTGCCTGCTATGCTACGAGAGTTCTACTCTTAGTTTTGCATATCTGTATCTCTCCGTGTAATTTAATTACACTGTGATGAATGCTTATGTTCACGTTCGTTTTGTAGGTTCAACTGGAGCCGATAACTTCATGGGCTTTGGTTCAAAGAAGTTTGTCTGGACCATCAAAGTACACCGGCATGGTCCAAGCAACAAAGGATATTTTCAGGGAGGAAGGCTTACCGGTATGCTTGTTTTAAAATCATGTTATATGTATTCTCCAATCAACATATTATGTCGATCAGCTTGATTATCAGTCCCCTTCATGAAAAGATACAGTGTAGGGATGACTGCAATTGGCACTTTATTGTTAAGGAAAATTATATAGCCTCCTTAACAACTGATAATGGAGGGATGGGGATTGAGAACAAGAAAGAGGAGAGTTGATATATATTCTAATCAAATGGTCTTGAAAGCTCTTTGATGAAACCAAAGAGCTGCCGAACAAAGTAATTGCAAGCATGGAGATTGGATGAAAATTGGTTTACAATGTAAATATTGATTGGTAGCTATTTCAGAAAAAATCCACACAAAGTTGCCTCTTACACACAGTGCTGAGGCTGATTAAAAAATCCGGATGGAAAAGCTTTATTCTAATCCCAAAAAGCTTGATTCTAAGGCACATGGTGCCCAAACCTTGCTTGTATTTACGTGAAGTTTCTAACCCCAAAAAGCTTGATTCTAATCCATCGTTTACTTCATTCTTCGTTTCCTTGTGACCTAATTACTTATTTAATCACACTAATACTGTTTCATACTTGATTGAGTAAAGCTTTTAATTTGTATTAATTGCCTTTGAAGGCTTCCAATCCTTATGGCTTGTTTCTGTACATTTGTAAGCTGCCTACAGCCCTATTCTTGTATCATCAGAAACTAGCATCGTGCACGTATTTAGTGACTCGAATCCCTATAATTTCTGAATGTTTTTACCATTTCACCTTTCATTGAATCTGATGAGTGACATAGAAAATATTTTTGTTTACTTGGAGAGATTCCACTTCTATTCAACTTTCTTCAGGATATACTGTGGCGTCATATACTTCCTAGATTTTTTTTCCCCGACAATAGTATCCTTAAATAAATATTTCTTCTTTCTTTAATTCAGAGTTATCTTTTGTAGGGCTTTTGGCGTGGTAATGTTCCTGCTCTGCTCATGGTTATGCCATATACAGCTATACAATTTACCGTGTTACATAGAATGAAAACATATGCTGCTGGTTCTTCTAAGACAGGTACTATATAGAACATAGCCAATACTTCAACTATTTTAGGCATATACCTTCGACCAACACGTTACTACACCCACACGAGGAGAGGTGGTTGAAGTAAAAAGAGACTGCAATATGAATAAGGTTTAGGAGGGATAAAATAAATGGTGGATGTAGATGTAAGGTGCTCCTACAAAACCATATCTAATTATTTTGAGGTTCAATCATAGTGACCATCTAGGATAATACCATTCAAGTAATAGGCGATAAAAATGTTGGAGGATCAAACCATTTCCTGGCTTTTGCCTAAACTATTCAGACACCCCTAGTTATAAAAGTAAAAATTAAGGATAAATAAATGCCTTCTCCCTTCCTTCATCCCCTCATCATATGTGGCAATTTCGTCGAGATCTCTTCATTAGTTGGGGGAAGAATCTGCACGAATCGAATTTTTTGAGGAACTTTTCGAGAGAGAATTGAGTTTGGTTAGACAATGTATGGTCGGTAAACAAGGATCGGTTTTTTAGCGAACTTTGAGCTCTCCTTATCCAATTTTCTTGCTGGAAACCAGATAGTTGATGCTTTGTTTGGTTACATAGGTTCCTTTCTTCAGATACTAGATGCTAAAACTACTTGGCATTCAGAATAAACTTGCTTCTGCTTTTATTTATTGATATTATCTGGTTTTCATCTGATGCAGAGGCCCACATACAATTGAACCCTTATCTTTCTTATATCAGTGGGGCACTGGCAGGGTGTGCAGCAACTGTTGGATCATATCCATTTGATCTTCTTCGAACGATATTGGCATCACAAGGTGAACCTAAGGTATTGAATTTGATGAACTACTCATTTTATCTTATGTCACGAACTGAACTGTGTAGAATATATAAAGCAATCAATATATTGTCCCACCCTGTATAGGATATAGAAATACATTACATTCTTTTCCAGAGAAAGGGAATGAAGAAGATAGGTGTCGACAAACGCGTACAAACAATTTTATTTGAGCATCAGCTTCTTATAATCCTTTTATTTCCATGACTCTCTGCCAAGAAGCCTTTTGAGTCTCTGTTTCAGTGTCGATAATTTACAATTTTCGATCGAATCAGTACTACGAGTACCGATGTAGTTAGTAACTGAGTAATGTGGCTATAGCAACAAATGCTCATTGCATCTGCACATGCAGTTTTAGTAAAAGATTTTTCTTAGAATGTTTCTTGATGCAAGAATGATGAGCTGCTTAAACATGCCAGATTTATCCATCCATGAGGTCTGCCTTTATTGATATATTCCAAACCCGGGGGTTTCGAGGACTATACGCTGGATTGTCACCTACACTTGTTGAGATTGTTCCATACGCGGGTCTACAGTTCGGCACCTACGACACGTTCAGGCGATGGACTATGGCAAGTTTACCGTACCATTGTTGTACATATTCTTTGCTTTCTTGTCTCATAGTTTTCCTTGAAATGATTTTACAGTCCTGGAACCACCGCCACTACCCTAATTCTGGAGCAACTAATAGGAAAGATGGCCTTTCAAGTTTTCAACTTTTGCTTTGCGGGTTGGCTGCTGGGACTTGTGCAAAACTTGTTTGCCATCCACTTGATGTGGTTAAGAAAAGATTTCAGGTACGTTTGCTCTCTTTGTTATTAATATGGGTTTGTTATTAAAAGGAGTTTTAAGAGAAGCACTACGATACTTTTGAAAGGCTTAAAAAATTAACACTAAAAAAACTCTTCAGAAACTGCTTTGAAAATACAAATTACGTGCTTTTTTAGATGCATTTAAAATAATCAAATGTTTTTAAAAAGGTACTTTTCGGGCTATTTGTATTAAATAGATTCATGAACGCACTTTAAAACTTAAAATATAAACCTTTAATTTTGTGTCTAGTTAGTTTTCGATCTATTTAACATTGCAAAAAATTGACGAATTTATTGGACGCAAAATCAAAAGAATAATGTAACGGTTAATGATTTACTTGATACAAAATTTGTTGTCTTTTTCCTATGAACTCATCATTTAAAGAATAGTAAAAACTTATTAGATGCAAATTTTAATCTTAGATTGTAGACACAAACAACTAATTTATAATTTAATGAAGTTCTTTTTACATTTAAAACTCATTCTGAATTTAATTTAAACATTACTAAATTAAGAAATAAATATACATGTGTATATATATAAAAGAATGTGAAGTTTTTAAAAGATTTAAAGATTTGGTTTATTTCATTTTTAATTGTTCCTACACAACCCTGTGAAAGGTATTAATTTCCGTTTTATCAAATTGCACAGATCGAAGGGCTACAAAGGCATCCGAGATACGGGGCGAGGGTGGAACAAGATGCTTACAGAAACATGATTGACGCTTTACGGAGAATTATGAAAAGCGAAGGAACGGCGGGTCTCTATAAAGGCATCATACCCTCAACGGTTAAGGCAGCCCCTGCTGGCGCTGTCACATTTCTGGCGTTCGACACTATCTCGGACTGGCTTCTTTCTATTTCCTCATAATTTTTTTCCTCTCTTTATATATTTATTAAGTCATAAATAATTGTAAGTTTAGTTTCAGGATTTTGGACTCACAAACCCAAAAAAGAAGTCTAATAAATAAAAAGTACCTAAACGTCTAATGTAATTTCTAATTAATAACTATATTTTGTTTTAAAAAAATTTGTTTCAAACCTTACAAACGCAACTTCTAATCTCTTTATTTTGTTATTAATGTTATTTTATCATTTATCATTGTTTTCAGAATTCGAGCTAAATTTTAAATACTAAAAAAATAATTTAATTTTAATTTTTAGAACTTAGTTAAGAATTAAAAAGACAAAAATCATTATAAAAAACTGTGTAAAGTTTCTAAACTTTTTTTAAAAAATTCTAATAGGCAATCTATTAGATATAAAATAAAATAAAAAATTTAATGAGTAGACTAAAAGTTATAAAACCTATTAAATATTCTTTAAAAAACTATTACATAAAAAAAGATTAAATTATTTAATTCTTAAACTCTAAAAATTGTTTAATTGATTACTAATTATTTCTCAAATTAGCAGACCTAGACTATAAATTAAAATTTTGATTCTATAGTCCTAACCTTATTAAAACTAAATTATACTTTTTAAAGTTTAGAGACATACTGAAAACAAAATCGAAAGTGATTGGTAATTAAAAAGGCACAATTGAAAAACTCGAGGACTAAACTTGAAATTAAACCCATACAAAATAAGTTAAGAAAATAAATATAATTAAGAAACAAAAATTAGAAGAGAATTATAAAAACCTTTATTTTTTAAAAAGCTCAAGGAGAAAATGCCTCTTTGTTTTCTTGGCTCCATTCCTGAAAGGAGTTTCAGCATGTTAAAAACGACATCCAAATTTTAGTACAGAAAAACCAAAATCTAAAGCTCAGTCCCAACAAACAAATAAATAAATAAGTAAATAAAAACCTGTTATTTAGAAACCTTCTTTTTGTCTCGAAGACTGTCCTCTGGAGGCAGAGACAAAAATTGCAAAATCGTCCGTATTTGAGCAACGCCCACATTATACCTTTCAGCAATTTGGTTAACTCCCATTGGCCCATCATGATCTTCAGCCTTCCCTTCATGCAAGAGCATTATGTGGCGCATCTGTGCTACGTTTAGCGTTCCTGGTGGGGCTGGGCGATCCTCGTATTTACTCGATTTTAAATCAGTATTTCGTAGCCTTGGCATTGGTCTGTCATACCTCTCCACCACAGAAGCCTATATTACATCGTCAAAATCACGCAAATAGGAAAATCATCCCATAAAGACTCGTTTTAAAATCGCAAGTTCTTAAATAGAGGGCATCAACCAAACGCAATCATACGAACAGCAATTACATATATAGATAGATATATAAATATGCACACGTTCAGGAGACAGGCATTTGATTAAAGAAGGGAAGGGACAATATCTAGAAAGCCAAAGAAAAGAACGATGCCTTTGCCTAAATTGATATGAATAAGGAGGATTAGAGAGTTTTCTTCCAAATCAAAGAACAAAACTAACCTCCTCAACAATAGTGTGTATATATATATATATATATATATACACATACACACACACACACACACGTATAACACTTCTGATTGATCTACCAGCAAAGCTTTTGATTCATTAAAAGAAAAGGAAATAAGTAGTCCTTCTAATCTCTGAGGAGGCAAATTTAAATTATAGAAACAGACTATTAAATTATATGCTTATGAAATCACGAATTTAAATTAGTGTCTGCTATAGTGATAATTTATCAAAAAGATTGAGTAGTTATCAAATAACTGGAGAACTTAGATGATATTTACTTGCAATTTATATTGATTTTTAAGAAAATTTTCAGTAGAATCACACCAGCTGACTCTAGGACTGGTCAGACTTCAAGGATTATTAATGGAAAGAAGAATAGAGAGCACCGGAAGATGGAAGAAGTCTAAAATTTATATTCAATGCCTTATACTATAAAAGTAATTCAGAAGCTTCTTATGGAAGCTTACCTCCCCCATCTCAAGTTTTCCTCCAGGCTTTGATCTAATTCGACCTGCCATTTGGCTAAGCATGGCATCAAACTGTGGATCTCGTTCTTCGAGCACATTTTCAGAATTACTTCCCAAGACGTCACCTGCATTAACAATTGGAAGCGATCAGCATTCAATATATTACATCCTATGAATCAATTCCCTTCAGAAAAAACAATCGCCAAACTGACTTTGGAGATACTGCTTTACGATTAAAACGCACTGTAGAAAGCTATTACTCAGATTTTTTCCTAATTTTATAGGCAATTTCCTCAACAATTCAATGTCTACTGCCCTTCCAGATTGACCTAAACTGACATTGGAGTGACACTGCTTATCGATTTACATGCAGTATAGAAAGCTATTACTCAGACTTTTTCCTAATTTTATAGGCAATTTCCTCAACAATTCAATCTATACTGCCCTTCCAGACTGACCTAAACTGACTTTGGAGTGACTTTTCACACTGCTTATCGATATACATGCAGTATAGAAGCCATTACTCAGATTTTTTCCAAATTTTATAGGCAATTTCCTCACCAATTCTATGCATACTACTCTTCCAGATTGACCTAAACTTACTTTGGAGTGACTTTTCACACTGCTTATCGATTTACAAGCATTATAGAAAGCTATTACTCAGATTTTTTTCCTAATTCTATAGGCAAATACCTCACCAATTTGATGTTTACTGCCTTTCCAGAATAACCGCACAAAAAATCGAGATCATTATCGAAATCTGATTATATAGAACTCGCCTAATTTTATAGGCAAATACTTCACCAATTTGATGTTTACTGCCTTTCCAGATTAACCGCACAAAAAATCGAGCTCATTATTGAAATCTGATTATATAGAACTCGTAAGAATTCTGTGGAACTGCATATGATTCAACGGAGAAAGAGAATCAAATTGATATTTGGTTCAACGGAGAAAGAGAATCAAATTGCTATTTGGTTCAACGGAGAAAGAGAGTCAAATTGCTATTATGCTTCAGGAAAGAAAACATAACCGTCCATTAATCCCTAGCATCCAGAGCATTTTTTTTGGCCTCTATGCTTTATTTACATGCTTAGACATTGGAAACCTAAATCGGAAGCTCACAAAAAAATACACAATAGAAGCAGCGTATAAAGAACTCTCAACTTTTGTCTCAATAAATACAACTAACAGAAATAGTGTAAAAAGAAGAAAAAATCACAATCTGAGAAGCAAGTGAACTCAAAGTTCAGGACCAAAAATATCACGTTAACCGTAACCAGAAGGAAACGCTCACATTAAATAGTAACCTCATCCATAGTTCTGCAAAATCAAACACTAAAAAGAAAGATAGACAATGGTGAACAGTAACAAGAAGATATTCTTGTTCAGAGAGACAGAAGTCAACAAACAAAAATGAAAGAAGAAAACAGAGACATAAGTCAGTAAACAATAACGAAATAGTTATTTAAGCAATGAACAGATCAACACTAAATGAACTTAGATTCAAATCCTAATGAAGAAATGAAAAAAGAAAACAAAAACAAAGCTAATAAGAGAAAGTGGAAAGAAAGGAAGTTGTAAAAAAAAAAGTAATTATGAAGCTCGTTATCGAAATCAGATGATTTAGAACTCGTACAATCCTACGAAGCTGCATTTAATTCAACAGAGAAACCTACATAATCCTTCTTCGAGAACCTTCAGCCTCGAGTCTCAAAGTGCCAGAGGAAAACAAGAACAGAAATCAAACAAATCCGAGAAAACACCACCGCAAACGATTAAAAAATTACAATTACCAGAATCAAGCGCGCCGCTCTCACGAGCCTTCTCGGCCGCACGCGGTGGAGGCTTCCGATCTACGACGCTCTCCATTTTCAACGAAGAGGCAGAGGAGTCGATACTCGAAGCCGGTTTTATTCTTCCAGCCGCTCGACGAAATGCCTGTCCCATCCTTCCTTCTTCGAAACGAACAACGATCTCACAAAACGAACTGGAATCAGAGATATAAATTCATACGAAATACATCAAAGGATAAGCGTAAAGAATCAAGAACCCTACGAGACGGAGGGTTTTACGACAAAAATTTCAGGGGGAAATGGAGAGGAAATGTGGACTCGGTGAATCCGGACTCGGTGTTACTGAGTACAAACTCGAGCCGCTACGGAGAGAACTTAAATAAAAGAGCGCTGGATGGCGAACGTGGCCGATCCGATTATTCTCCACGCAATGAAAACTTTGCGTGGTCGTTGTTTATTTATACCTGTTTTTTTCTTCACACCTCATTTAATGAAGCTTTTTGATATATATACATATATATATGTATGTAGATATATATATATATATATATAGATATATATATATATATATGTATGTATGTAGATATATATATGTATGTATATATGTATATGTATGTATATATGTATATATATATGTGTGTGTATAATTTATTAATTTTGGTAAAATTATTCAATCCTTGATTTTTTGCATTTATAGGTTTTTTTTTTTTTGTTAAATTTAACGAATTGGTGAAAATTGCAATGTTTATATAATTTCGGTTTAGATTACGAACGTACCCTCCAGATGGGATACCTTAACGCGTTGGCTATAGCATTGCACAGGTCAATACGCACAACGTCTAATATCCATAGTTATTTAGTCCGTTTAAAATTATTATTCGATCTTTTAAATTTTAATTTTGTATCTAATAAATGTTTAAATTTTAATTTTGTATAATTCGATTGATTTAAATTTTTTTATCAAAAAGTGAAAAAAAAAAAATCATTTTGGGATAAAATTATTATTATTATTATTTTTTCACATAACATTTCTTCACTATTAGTCATTTTGATACTCCTTTTAAAATTTTTATTAACTAGAAAAAAATGGTTAAATATATATAAAAAAATGCGTCATAAATGTAAAATATTCAAAACCTCACCATTACAAATGGTTGAATACGTAAGTAATTTGACAAAAAAATTTAAAGGAATAAAATGGCATTTAATTAATTTTCTTTTTAAAAACACATTTTTTAAGAACTTCCAAGCCATGGTTCATCAAAATAAACGAAAGTTGTTTCAATGAAGAGTTTTATTGATAAAAGTCGGATAGAATCTACCGTTTGAACTTAGAACATATCATATCTTTCGAGATTAGCCCTACAATATGAAAGACAAAATAATAAATAAAAATGTAAACTTACCGATGACAAACCCATGAAAACTCGACAAGAACACGAGAGACGATGAACCCCACGAAAACTTGACAAGAACACGAGAGACGATGAACCCCACGAAAACTCGACAAGAACACGAGAGACGATGAACTCCACGAAAATTCGACAAGAACACGAGAGACGATGAACCCCACGAAAACTCGACAAGAACACGAGAGACGATGAACTCCACGGAAACTCGCAAGAACACGAGAGATGACAAACACCACAGAAACTCGACAAGAACACGAGAGACGATGAACCCCACGGAAACTCGGCAAGAACACGAGAGACAACGAACCCCACGGAAACTCAGAGCAAGAACATAAGAGACAACGAACCCCACAAAAACTCGGAAAGAACACGAGAGCAAAGGATTAGCTACGAGTTTCGGTTAGACTATCCAAGTGTTGTTGATGCATAGGAAAGAGAAGCCTTCAAGAGTGATACCAATATATATGCCACAATAAATAAGACAAATCAAGAAGTAAATTCTTTTTGAGGGATTAAGTTTCAAGCTTAGATAACACCTCACTAATGCTATTGCTATTACTGTTACATGAACTAACAACTACTGCTCTATCTTCAATCTCTAATTTTTCAATGCTAATTCCCAAGTTCTCAGTAGGTCTTACCTTTGGACGAGCACGTCGCGGCGGCCTCATCATCGAGTTCCCTTCCAGAAATGGATCTTTATGCTTTCGCTTTTGCTTGACGTCCAACAATCCTAGAGCTCGTGCTTCCAGTGCTCGAGCTGTCGGGGGTCGGTTTCGACTACCGACTCTCCTTGAATTCAGACAATGTTGCTGATCAGAAATGCTTGGGACTTCAAAAGTTCTAGCTACACTGGGCTGGTCTGGTTCCTTGCTTGTTTGGTCAGGTTGTTCTTCTCTCGTTTGTGTTATTATAGGTTTGTCGGTTTTCGTGTTGAGAGGAACAGACAAGTCTTTGTCTATTAAGGCACGAGATTGATTGAGAGCGATATCATTCGGGTTTCCATCATGGCTAGATATGGGACTGCATCCAGGCAGGACGTTCTTAATAGTACCGGGACCGTCTTTAGAGCAGCAGGCATCGTTTTTCGGTTTGGTTGGTACCGAAATATTACTTGTGCACTTCGAACCAAAAGTGTTTAATCTCCTGCGTTTTTTGGTGACATTAGAAGGCTTTCCTTTATTGATCGATCTCGATTTTTGGCCAAACTCGTGCACAATACCGTTCTGAGATCGCGTGCTATCGGATGGTATGCAGCTGTGTTCCTTCGAAACTTCTGCAGGTGAATCAGTAGAATCAGATGGAGAATAATGTCCATTCGAGCAGACCTTTTGTTTCTTGTTTCTTCTCCAGGCTCGAGAGGTACCAGCAGTTTCGGCCTTGCCGGAACGTCGGTCCTCTTCGGAATCAGACTCCTCCATTGACTCACTGGAAGAATATAGGTCGTTATTTTCGAAATGAGATCTCGACGTAGAAACGCTTAGTAAGTCAAGTGGTAAGCTTCTAAGTTCTCGGACTTTTGATGCACTTCCATTAGCCAGACTGGTGTCGACCACGGTAAACTTCACAAAATCGGTGTTGGCTGGAGTTCTTGGTTTGAGATAACAATGGCGTTGTTGAGAAGGAAAATCGTCTTGGTCAATTTTCGAGTCATCGGTCCACCCGTTTTCTTCCTTGCTCTTACTACCGTTATCGGCATTGTTGTCAAGCTCAAGTAGTCCAGGATCCAAAGCGACTTTACCAAGGACGTCGCTGACTGAATCGAAATAGTGATTTCCCCTTACGAGCTTTCTCCTCGAAAACTTTTTGATACCCGGGACGAGAAAGACCAATGAATGCTTTGCACCAGCAGTAAAAACATTCCTCGGCTGCTCGGAGTGCCATCCCCGAGCAAGCAAACGAGGCCAAACAGCTTCCCAAAAGAGATCATTCGATCGAGCTTTGCTCAACCTGAAATCACCTGTTAGATAGTTGACAATTTCCAAGGGAGTAAGGGCAGAACATGCTTTCCCAATTGGTATCTCGGGTCGAAGAGAAGAAACGTGATTCGATTTTAATGGATCCATCGAAACTACTGTAAGATCTTGCTTCCCGTTACCGATCCCCACTGCCTCGACAAAAGCTTCTGTTCCGACCGTAGCCTTTAAAGCAAACACGTATTCTTCAAAAGAACCTTTGCCATCGCTGAACGCTTTCGTGACCTGACCGTGCAACAGAAACCGTACTTTCATTGAGAAAAACGAAAGAATAATCAAATGCAGTAAACAGTCTTGATTGAAGAAAAAGAAACATAGTCAATACCTCCATTAATGCATTCTTGTTACCCTCTGCTAAACGAGGAAGCAACCGCGAAACCAATTCCTGTAGTCTCCAACCTTTAAACAATCTCGGTCCGAAGATACATTTTCTGCCTCGAGCTTTCCGACATTCAGACCATCGGCGGTATTTTTCCGACCGATAAAACTTTCCATAGTAGAACGACAGAACATCCCCCATCTGTTTGCTTCCAACAAACTTCTTCACCAAAACAAGGTTTTTCCCAAATATGTATAAACCAAGAAGGAAACTCGCCTCTTCTCCATCACTCCAAGGCTCACCCGAGACACCAGGAACCAGACAGCCACCATCGGTATTATCCTTCTGATCTGTATCTGTCACAAGCATGGTTTCTTTCGGCAAGGCGACATCTATTGTACTGCCTGTCGTTACTTCCGTTGCCTCGATGTTCGACTTTGCACCATTGCCTACCTGTTCATCTTCAAATGATTCAACTTTCAAGACCTCATTTCTGTTGCATTTCTCAACTGTATCTTCACATAGCTTACGTTCCATCCAACGAGCTTGCTCGGAAATCCACATTACCCGAACGGGCAATCCAACAAAAACTTCATGGAGCCTACTATCCTGAATTTCTGCCTCCTTGCAACACTGAAACAAGTTCATATCTGATTTCAACAACAGAGGAGGAACTTCAACTTGATATTCGTCACCAACTCGAGGAGAAACCTCTGGTTCTGAAAATTCATCGCATATTTCAGAATTTTCCTGAGAAACCGACTGTTCGGGAGATCCATCCTCGTTGTCATCGGCGTCACCGTAATTTTCTTTGACCAAATCCATCTGCCAAAGAAAACAAACCTGTTTTAGTTCAACATATTCCGACCGAGACTTGCAGATTCATACATTCTCTTAACGATCTTAGCTTTGGATCGTTTTCCACTGCTAACATCTAGAAATCAACAGATGAAATTTCGAAATGACACAAAAAACTAAGACTCTCCAGCAGTAACACATTTCAGTAAGCTTTAAACCATTAGAATCTCTCAACCTAAATGCCAACCTTCACTTGCAATCTTAAATTTCTCCAACATTAACATCAGATAATGTACAGATAAAATCAAAAATCACAAAATGATTTAATTATCAAACAACAAAACTGTCCAAAAATTAAACTATAATAAGAAAATTTCAACTCCAATCCGATACATTTCATATAAACTGCTTAGAATGACCTATCAAGTAATTAAGAACTGCAAGAAAATCACAATTCATAAAATTCCCACAAAATTCATCGAAACCCAAAATATCTTCCCAAAATTATCACAAATTCACAAGAAAAGCCACCAAATATCCAAAAATTCAACAGAAATTCTTACAAACAGAATAAACCAAACATTAAGCTCCAAAATCAAGTCAATTAATTCAATCCAGATCCACTTTCGATTCCAAAACAAAGAAACCCAAACAACTAAACAAAATCTCACTCGAACAAATGCCATTACAAACAAATATCCCTAAAACGAGAATTACAGCCATTAAAATCACAAACGTCGGTAAATGAACGAATCGCATAGTCAAAAAAACATGAATAAATAACCTAAAAGAAAATAAATAAATATAATAATATTCGACCTTACATTGATGGGAAAGAGCTGCGAAAAACTCAAAAGCCAACGTAAAAAATCAGCCTTACAAAACAGAATTGAGTCCTCGATTTCATCCGAAGATTAAGAATAAGGAAGAACAAAAAGATTAAGAATAAGGAAGAACAAAAATCGCGAACATGAATATAGCAATATACAGTTTATTATACAAATATTAATTAAAAAGAGAACAAAAGAAGGGAGAAAAAATTATATAGATACCTGAGTTTTGTTGAACAAAGTTGAGATTTCTGTTTTGCCGCAAATGAAGAGAGGTTAAAAATGAAGGACTTACGCCCTTGGGCCGGCCTGTATAGAAGTAGCTAAATAAAACCGGTTGAATTTACTCTCTCATCTAATCTTAAAAATTTATTTGATAATTTATTAGATATTATTCTTATTTTTTTTAAAAATTATATTTTTTATTTTAGATTTTGTTAATTAATTATTAAATTTTATTAAATTTTACTAAATTATTAAAAAATCATTTTTTTAATTGATAAATTTATTAATACTTCAATTTTTTATTTAATATTTTATTAATTTTTAACTTGCAGACTCCTAAAATATATTGTATCTAAATTATAAAAAATATTAAAAATTCATTATTATTATTATTATTATTATTATTATTATTATATATATAGATAATATAATATACGAAAATATATATATAAACTCACGTATTCAAGTTCATTTAGGTCAATCTAAATATAGTAAAATATTTTTTAAATTATTTTCTTTTATTTGTTTTTTTTTCTTTTTTATTTTTTTAAATAGAAAATAAATTGAATTGGATGAAATAAATTTTTGAGGGAGAATATAATAGGTTAACTAATTAAATTAATTTGAAAATCTTAATTTATGAGAAAAAAAAATATTGAAATTTATTAAGAAAAGTATGTTTTTTTTAATTAAAAAAAAAGTAGGATACCAGTAAAAAAATTGATTTTATTAAAAGATAATTTGAGATCAATAAAATTGATAAATTAAAAAAATTGGTATTTCTAAATTTTTAAATGTTTCACTATTATTCTCAAATTTTCAAAAAAAAAAATACTCCTGAACGGACCAAACGTTTAAAATATATAAATATACTTTTCAAAAATTTTATAATAGTTTTAAAACTTAAAAAAAACTTTTAAATTTTTATAAAAAATATTCTTATCCTTACTTGAATATACTTATAAATCTTTTAAAACTAATTTTAAAAAATTTAGAGATAATGTAAGATGTTTTAAGTCTTTATAAAAATAAAAAAATATTAATGCTATTTTTAGAATTTAATTTTTTTTTAAATATTATTAAAAGTTATTATTAAATTTTTGAAAACGTGTAACTACCTACCAAATTTACAGATACTTTTATTAATTTAGATTATTTTTTTTTTATATATTCGTTAAATTTGATTCTTTTTAATTATTACGGACCATATTAATAGATTGCGAACTTTTGTGATTAGTATGTGTTCATGTTATCGAGTACATAAATTTATTCAAAATCAACAGTAAAGCGGTGGAATTGAGGATACCAAATATTAAAAATTATCAATAAAATAAAAATAACAATTATTTAATTTTAAAATTTGCTATATTTAAATTAGAAAAGGTAAAATAAATAATTCCCGAAGAAGATATCGAACATATTATTATTTTATTTATGTGATGTTGTTAATATATAATATTTACCAAATATATTAGTTATAGAATATATCTTATATATTATATCTTAATAGTATTTATTTTATTATTTGATTTATAGTATATTTTATTTTATTCTCAATATTTAATTAATTTATATTTTCTTTATTACTCGTTATTAATTGGTAACACATCTCCCCAATTCTATTCCTATTTCTCATTTTAAATTTGCTAGGTTTAAATTAGGAAATGTAAAATAAATAATTCCCCAACAAGATATCGAACCATATTATTATTTTATTTATATGACGTTGTTAATATATAATATTTAGATAATATATTAGTTATGGAATATATCTTATATATTATATCTTAATAGTATTTACTTTATTATTTGATTTATAGTATATTTTATTTTATTCTCAATATTTAATTAATTTATATTTTTCTTTATTGCTCGGTATTAATCGGTAACACAACTCCCCAATTCTATTCCTATTTCTCATTTTAAATTTGCTAGGTTTAAATTAGGAAAGGTAAAATAAATAATTCCCCAACAAGATATCGAACCATATTATTATTTTATTTATATGACGTTGTTAATATATAATATTTAGATAATATATTAGTTATGGAATATATCTTATATATTATATCTTAATATTGTTAATATATAATATTTAGATAATATATTAGTTATGGAATATATCTTATATATTATATCTTAATAGTATTTACTTTATTATTTGATTTATAGTATATTTTATTTTATTCTCAATATTTAATTAATTTATATTTTTCTTTATTGCTCGGTATTAATCGGTAACACAACTCCCCAATTCTATTCCTATTTCTCATTTTAACTAGAATTAATTTGCTATATTTAAATTAGGAAATGTAAAATAAATAATTCTCCAAGAAGATATCGAACCATATTATTATTTTATTTATGTGACGTTGTTAATATATAATATTTAGATAATATATTAGTTATGGAATATATCTTATATATTATATCTTAATAGTATTTACTTTATTATTTGATTTATAGTATATTTTATTTTATTCTCAATATTTAATTAATTTATATTTTTCTTTATTGCTCGGTATTAATCGGTAACACAACTCCCCAATTCTATTCCTATTTCTCATTTTAACTAGAATTAATTTGCTATATTTAAATTAGGAAATGTAAAATAAATAATTCTCCAAGAAGATATCGAACCATATTATTATTTTATTTATGTGACGTTGTTAATATATAATATTTAGATAATATATTAGTTATGGAATATATATTTTTTATTTTATTCTCAATGTTTAATTAATTTATATTTTCTTTATTGCTCGGTATTAGTTGGTAACACAACTCCCCAATTCTATTTCTATTTCTCGTTTTAACTCGGAAGGAATTTAAATATTTAACTAAATTTATTTAATACTCATGTAACAAAAAATATCATGATAATACTTTTTAGAAAATTATAAAATGAAATTATGTTTTTAAATAATTAGCGGGTTCCGTGAAAGGTTAAAATTTAATATAAACTCTTTAATACATAATATTTTCACGCGTATAAAACTTCTTTAAATGTAATAATTAACATAATATTATAGAAATGCTACGATCAAATAAATAGTCACAGTCTTGTAGTCTTGTACGAGCATGAATATTTTTTTAACGATTTGTTCGTTTTTATTTATTAGAATTTTGAGAGTATTAAATTTGGTTAAACTATTTAAAAATTCATTTTTAAATTAAAAAATTAAAAATGATTGTAATAGTATCTACTTATAATATATTATAATAATTAGTTATAGAGAGGAATATATATTCAATTATAATATCTTATTAGAATATATTATAATAATTAGTTACGAAAAAAATAATATTTTAGATATTAGTTAATATTTTTTCTTTATAATAAAATTGTATATTTTATTTTATTCTTAAAATTGAGTAAATTTATATTTTCTTTATAATTTGATTAGTAGTATATTTTATTTTATTCTAAAAAATTTAGTTAATTTTTATTTTTATGAATTTTATTTTTTATTTATAATTTGATTAATAGTATATTTTATTTTATTCTCAATATTTAATTTGTTTATATTTTTTTTATTTGTAGGTATTAGTTTTATATTCTATTTAAAGATGGTAGGTATTAGTTTTATATTCTATTTAAAGATGGTGAAAAAATGAAAATAGAACTTTATACTGAGACTTTTGTCCCCTATGTTTGTTACACTTTCGATGTCAATTCTATTTCTTATCCTTAACACATTTTATCAATTAAATTTTTAACATTTTATTGGTTAAATTAATAAGACGGTTAACTTGTAACTTTAATTATTCCATCTTTCATATTATTATTATTAATTTGAAATTTTAGTGTTTCAAATCCAAAATCTTACCTTTTAAAATTTTTAGGTTTTAAGATTTTATGTTTTGTTTATTTTGAAATTTTTAATAATGCATATTTTCTATCCTTTTTTTATTCAAAACAATTAAAATTGATTTAATTTTTATTATATTTATACTAATAAAATCAGATTTAAAAAATGTAAATTAATTAATTAAAAGTTAAAATCAATAATCATAGACAAAAGCATACATATCAAATTTAAACATAGAAATATAACATTTAAAAATAAATAAAATTAGATTAAATTTGAAATTTAAATATAAAAATATAACATTATACTAAAATTATATATATATATATATATATATTACTTTATTTAACCATAGAAATATAACATTTTAAAATAAATAAACTAGATTAATTTTTGAATTTTAGAAATAAAAATACAACACATATATATTTTTATGAATGGTTTTTTTTCCTATTTTTATACAGACTCGTGAGTACAATAACTGTTACCCGACGAACCCACGAACGTCGAGATTAATATGTGGCTTTATTGTGACACGTGTCATAATATAACTAGTCTTAGCCTTGATGTTGACAATGGCTTGAATTACAGAAGTAATTACACTCTCACAATCGCGCTTGAGAACCAAAAATCTATTTCGAACTTGAAAATTGCGTATTTAAAAAATTACCTTTAAATTAAAAAAAATACTATTTATGTTAGTATTATATTTAAAAAATAAGCCTCAAATTTTATTCACATCCTTTCTAAAAAATAATAATAATAATAATAATAATTTTTCTTATTATTAATATATAATTTTCTTTTTATACTCAGATAATAATATTTTTTAACCTTTTAAATTTGAAAATTTAAAAATTTGAAAATATTTTTTAAACCATTTTTAAAGTAAAAAAAAAAAAAAAAAGGGTATTTTTGAACTTTCATTTTCAACTTTATCTTTTATTTTTAAGTTTAAAAATATTATTGAAATATTTAAAATTATATATATTTAGTTGGGACATTGATTCACAATGGCGAATTTCAATTGATCGATGAAGTAGATTCTGTCCGCCAATGCAAAACTTTTAAAGAAAGTAAAAAAGACGACGACGAATGGGCGTCGAGGCTTTTCGAGTAATATTAAAGGATAGCCACTAAGACTGACACCGATAACAGAATAGTAACGGTTATTTTTCAAACATACTACTAAGTTTAGATATCTTTTTAACTTTTATTTTTTATTTTTTATAATTTTTAAAGTTTTAAGTATATATTTTTTAATATTATTACGAATTTAAGAATATTTTTTAAATAAATAAGTAACATTAAACCCTTAAAAAAAATATGAATATTATTTTTTTATTAATTTTTTAGTCATAAATGAACGTCTAATTACTCTATTATTATTATGGTATTTATGACGTTCCTGACTAATTAATATTATTATAAAAATATTTAATTTTATCTGTATTAAATTCAATACTATTGTATTTATGTACACAACGAGCATCTAGCAACCGAACATTGTACATATGATAGCACGACAAGTATTATTTGATAATTATTTTAATTTAAATGACACGTGTTGTTTATATTTATGATGTACTTTAACGTTGTACACGAGTTAGATTGAGATAATTTTTTGGACCCGAACAACTTAAATAGAGTTCACAAACTAACTTAACTTAACTCTCTGTTAGTTAGGTTGGGATGTCGAATTTATAACATTAATATTAAATTTTTATAATTTTCAAATATCAAATATTCACTCGTCATGTCTCACTTACATCAATTACAAATATTAAATATTTTTAATTTTCATAATAATTTTAAAAGTAGCGTAGGGTTGGATTGGGTTGTAACCTTATTATTTTCGAGTACTAACTAAAAAAATATCAATTCGTGAACGAACCTAAATTTTCAAATTTTCAAACAAATTAACTCGACCCAAACTTTCATGTTTATGGTTTAGGTTAGGTAGTTTGGATTGATCGGGATTGTTGAGTCATCATCCTTAATCCAGCTATAGAACTCTGTACTTGTGTACTACGACACAGGTTATTTCGTAATTATTTGACCGATGTGTATTGTAAATGTCATTTTAGTTCAAACAGATTGACAATACACTTTGAACTAGGGGTGTACATTCCATCCGGCAACCCGACAACCCGGACCAACCCAACCCGAACTATAAAGTTTGGGTTGGGTTGGATTAGCATTTCGGATAGGGTTGGGTTTATTTTTCTAAACCCGAACTGAATCAATTCGATTTTGGGTTCATGGACAAAACCTACAAGTTGAACCGAGCCAAATTAAAATATATAAAATATATTAAGAATCTTTGTGTATTAATAGATTTGTCAGAGTGGTACTTAGTCCAATACATGTTTTTATTTGTTATTTTTTATTGAATTTATTATTATTATTATTTTGTCAATAATTATAGATTGATTTGTGTTGGTGAACTTTTAATATATTTTATGTTCCGAATAATTATAAACGGTGGGTAAATAAAAAAAAAATGACAACCCAACCTGAGAATAGAGGGTTGGAATCCAACCCGAACTTTTGGGTGGGATAAAAAAAAAATCCTCCAACACTCAGGTTATTTGGTTGGATATTCTGCTCATTTAAAACTAAAAATAAGCAAAATAAAAAATTTACATTTATTAACTTAAATTATTACTATTATTATTATAAATAAAATATCCTCTTTTAAAGACAATAAATAATAAATAGTACAAAACATTAATAATGGGTATTGGAGTGTGGCCTATGGGGATCGTCTTGGACGTTAGGTATCCCAAATTTCCAACAATCCCACTCCAATTATTCTAAACCTCGTGACAAAAACTTAATTTTTTGACTCCATTTCTTTTAGTCAATTATAATATACACACGTTTGATTTATTCTCGTTACAAGTATCTTTTTTTAATTTTTTTTGCTTCTGATTTGTAAATTAGAATATGATTCCAATTATATTTAGAAAATAACGATAATAAATTAAAATATAATAATATCATTCATACTGTTACTGAAAAAATAGTATATATTGATTGAAACACAGTACCCACAAGATAGAGATAGAAAAAAACAAAATATTTCGGACGGTAAAAAATCATAATATAAAATATATATAAATGACTAAAATCCACGTTTTAAATTTTAATATAAATAATATATTTATTATTGACGATTAAAAAGTTAAATATTCTCGACCCACATGTTAATATTAAAAATAAATTTTGCTTTTTAATTTTTTTAAATAAATAATTGAGAAAATAATTATGAGGTTTTGTTTTTATTATAGTAATTATTTTATTAATTATTAAATATTTTCCCCTTAAATTAGAAGTTTTGATTATTTGAATCTCTAACACCATATTTAGAATGTCTTTTTGGAGGCAAAATTTAAATTAACCGCTAATTATTTTATTCACTCGTAATTTTGCAGTCTTACAATTTAATCCCTGAAGTTGATTATAATTACATTGCAGAGTTGACAGTTTGTACGCGTGTACGTCCATCACACGTAGATGGCACCAACCACAAATTTTGAAGACTACAGGGGTGAAAACCTAAATAAACGGAGTTGAAGCCCTTTCTTGCAAGAAAAGTAATTTAAAAATTCACGACTAAAATAAGAAAAATTAAAATTGGTAAAAAAGGAAAAATCTTAACACGGGAGAGGCTCATTCATTCACTACCCATCCAACGGGACCTCAAGAGGTCTTTTTTATTCCCCTCTCCCGACCGCTATCGCAATTCTCGTTTCTCTTCGCCGTCGGGACTTTTCCGGCGATGCTCCGTCGTCTTCTCTCTTCCTCTGCCATCATCTTCCAGGGGGTTGATTCTCGACTTGTAGCTTAGGGTTTCGTCGACGACCGTTTTAGGTGCCTTTTTCTTTCTCTGTTGATGGCCTTTTATGGTGTTTTTTTTGTGTGATTCTGGATCTACGTTTAGATCATTAGGATTGTTTGTTGTTTATCTTTGCTTTGAATTTTTGTTCTCGTTGTTTGTTTTATGTGTTCTGATTTTTCGTTGACGAGGTGTATGATAAGGAACGAATGACACGGAGATTTTGTAGGAGCCTGTTTATTCTCGTCTTCTCTATGATTTCTGTAGCTTCTATTTTACAGTTCATATTAATGTAGACGCTGCATTTCTTTTGATTATTGTTCATTCTTGAATGGAGAGGGTGGATTATCGATTTAGGGTTTTCTTTCTGTCTATCGTTAGCACAGATGCCAACATCGAAGTCTGGTTTTATGATCTGTAGGTCTGTTTGAGTATTAGGTCTTCGATTAGGAGATTTCTGTCGATATGACAATGGGTGAGCGGAAGACTATTGACTTGGAGCAAGGATGGGAGTTTATGCAGAAAGGAATCACAAAATTGAAGAACATTCTGGAAGGATTGCCTGAGCCACAGTTCAGCTCCGAGGACTACATGATGCTTTACACGTACTATTTCTTGAAGTTTCTATTATAAATTTATGCATATTATCGGTCAGTACTCTTATGATGATCGGTTGTTGTCGTCTCAATTTTGTATGCAGTACAATATATAACATGTGCACCCAGAAGCCACCGCATGATTACTCCCAGCAGCTGTATGATAAATACCGCGAATCGTTTGAGGAGTACATCAGTTCTATGGTGAGAAACAAGCTCATCTGAGAAATCCATTACGGTCTGATACATATCGCTTATCAACAACTCGAGATTATTGCGGTGAACTTAGGTTATCTTTTTGTTATTGTGGTGAACTTAGGTTTTACCATCCTTGAGGGAGAAGCATGACGAATTTATGTTGAGAGAACTGGTCAATAGGTGGACCAACCATAAAGTCATGGTGAGGTGGCTTTCTCGCTTCTTCCACTATCTTGATCGATACTTCATTGCTCGAAGGTCACTTCCACCTCTCAATGAAGTTGGCCTCACTTGCTTCCGTGAATTGGTATGCTGCATCTTTGAGTAACAGATTCATTTGATTATTATAAGGCACAATTTTTTGTTTCAATATTAACCTCTACTCATCTCAGGTGTACAAAGAGCTAAACAGTAAAGTGAGGGATGCAGTAATTTCATTGGTATTTTGCCCTTCCTGCCTTTCCTTTTCTTTCAACTGTATAGCATGATCTTTGGGATTTAAACATGCTTAATAACTATGGTCTTGTGACTCAGATCGATCAAGAACGTGAAGGAGAGCAGATTGACAGAGCCCTGTTGAAGAATGTGTTGGATATATTTGTGGAGATTGGGATGGGGCAAATGGATTATTATGAAAATGACTTTGAAGCTGCCATGCTTAAAGATACTGCTGCTTACTACTCTAGGAAGGCATCAAATTGGATCTTAGAAGATTCTTGTCCTGATTATATGCTAAAAGTAACTCTTTTGTTTGTTTATTTTTTTTTAAAAATCGGTTTATTTTCCTAATACATAGAGATGGTTTCTTACTGATTTGATTGATTTTCTAGGCAGAGGAGTGCTTGAGACGAGAAAAGGATAGAGTTTCTCACTATCTGCATTCTAGTAGCGAGCCGAAGTTATTGGAGGTTTGTGGGCAACTTTTGTGATATCCTTCCACTTTCTATATGCACGTCTCCCTCGTTTATTTTTTAGTTTTTGTTCTTGTAGAAAGTTCAACATGAACTATTGTCTGTTTATGCTACTCAACTGCTGGAAAAAGAGCATTCAGGATGCCATGCATTGCTTAGAGATGACAAGGTCCTAACTATTAACTATGTTTTGTATGTGTTTTCCCATATTTGAAATGATATACTTCATTGCGGTTCTTCCTCGATGTCGTTTGTTTTCTTTTGTCCTTCTTTTCCCTTTTTATGACTCTTTTGGGCTTGGGGCGATGCGAATGTTCTTAGGTGGAAGATTTGTCAAGGATGTTCCGTCTCTTCTCCAAAATACCCAAGGGATTGGACCCAGTTTCCAACATATTTAAGCAGGTTGGAAATCAGCCTTTATACTTCTGTCTGTACTTTTTTTGGCTTGAAAGGGTATTATGTGTTAGAATAATCCCATGTTCAATTTTCAAACTACTTTCTATTTAAAGTGATTCTTTTCTTTATTATTTATGCAGCATGTCACTGCTGAAGGAACAGCATTAGTCAAACAGGCAGAAGACGCTGCAAGTAACAAGAAGGTTTCTGATTTCTTTGCCCACTTATTGGAAAATATACAACCACTCGGTTATTATTTTGATGTGGTTTACCATTCCTCCTTTTTTTTTGTACAATTGTTGCAAGGCTCGATTTGTTTTATGGAAGTTAATTAGAGCTAAAAGTTCTTATTTTAGAACGATCACTTATTTACTAATCATAATATTTTTAGACAAAGCGTTTTACTGATCGTCTTTGCATTATCTCTGTTCTTTTTATATCTTGTTAGGCCGAGAAAAAGGACATCGTTGGTCTGCAAGAACAGGTGTCTTTTGGCTTTCAAACTTCTATATTATACTTTTTCTTAGTCCCGTTGCAAATGATAGCTGAGAGAGAGGTTTGAATTCAGGTTTTTGTTAGAAAAGTGATTGAGCTTCACGACAAGTACTTGGCGTATGTGAATGATTGTTTCCAAAACCACACACTTTTTCACAAGGTATGTGACTTCACCTTCAGTAACATTCAGTGCAATTCATAATATCAGCATACTGCTACGCATATCTGAAATGCGTTCGTGTGTAGGCTCTCAAGGAAGCGTTTGAAGTCTTTTGCAATAAGGGTGTTGCTGGAAGTTCTAGTGCAGAATTACTTGCTACCTTTTGTGATAACATCCTTAAGAAAGGTGGGAGTGAGAAGTTGAGTGATGAAGCAATTGAGGAAACACTCGAGAAGGTAATTTTTTTTTCTATTTATTATTCATTTGAAGTTCATTTAGTGTTGGGACTAAATAATTCATACGAGTTAAAAATACAGGTCGTGAAATTGCTGGCGTATATCTGCGACAAAGATCTGTTTGCTGAATTCTATAGGTGAGAGTATACATACTTTGAACCAGTCGCCACTTTTACAGAACACGTGTTTTTTTAATAAGCAACTTAATTTTTTTTTTCTCACTGGTGGCAGAAAAAAACTCGCCCGAAGGCTTCTCTTCGACAAGAGTGCGAATGATGACCACGAGAGAAGTATACTGACGAAATTGAAGCAACAATGTGGTGGTCAGTTTACCTCTAAGATGGAGGGAATGGTAAGCATAAATCTACTACTATACTTTTTTCTTTTTAGAAAATTTTAATTTATCTCCATTTTTGCAATAATTTTTTACAATAACAATAAAAAGGATCGAATAACGGACCTTTCAAGATAGTTATGTCAAATACTTTGTGAACATTGAGTTGCTAATATTAAATTCATATGATTAGGTCACTGATTTGACACTGGCAAGGGAGAACCAAACTAGTTTTGAGGAGTATCTGAGCAATAATCCACAAGCTAGTCCTGGAATCGACTTGACCGTTACTGTTTTGACCACTGGTTTTTGGCCAAGCTACAAGTCTTTTGACCTCAACCTGCCGGCGGAGATGGTAGACATTGGTTTTTCGTCTTTATATTTTGGGCGGGAAGGAATTATACTGCAATAGTTTAGGACGTCGATATATCATACAACGTGTTCTTTCTGGTTCAGGTAAAGTGTGTTGAAGTTTTCAGGGAGTTTTATCAAACAAAAACCAAGCACAGAAAACTTACGTGGATTTACTCGTTGGGTACCTGTAACATCAGCGGAAAATTCGAACCGAAAACGATGGAGCTGATCGTGACAACCTATCAGGTGATAAGATTGTATTTCTCTGGCTCTCACTATAACAATATTGTTGGTACTGATTCTGTTGTTAAATGTAGGCTTCTGCCCTGCTGCTATTCAATTCCTCAGATAAACTAAGTTACTCCGAGATCATGACTCAATTAAACTTGAGTGACGATGATGTTGTTAGACTGCTCCACTCGTTGTCGTGTGCGAAGTATAAAATTCTTAACAAGGAGCCAAATACGAAAACCATCTCTCCAAACGATCATTTTGAGTTCAACGCAAAATTCTCCGACAAAATGAGGAGAATAAAGGTATATTCGTTGATGCATCTTGTCATGCTTTTTGTTATGTTCCTCTCCAACAATTTGCGTGGCCCCTTTTTTGCGTAAGGAACGTGGCGTCATTCGTTTTTGTTTATTGTGTAGATCCCTCTTCCGCCTGTGGATGAGAAAAAGAAAGTAATTGAAGATGTTGACAAGGATCGAAGATATGCTATCGATGCCTCGATCGTGCGTATCATGAAGAGTAGGAAAGTTCTGGGTCACCAGCAGTTAGTGATGGAGTGCGTCGAGCAACTGGGTCGTATGTTCAAGGTTACACATCTCTTGTTTTGTTTCACGAAATGACTCTTTTTCTCCGCTTCATCGTTACTGAAACACGTACTTCGTGCAGCCTGATTTCAAGGCGATAAAGAAGAGAATCGAAGATCTGATCACTCGTGACTATTTAGAGAGAGACAAAGACAACCCCCACTTGTTTAGGTACTTGGCTTGATCATCTTGCCTTTACGATGGGCGAGGGTGGTGGACTGGTGCTAATTCGAGATGGCATGAAAGGCTCGTGGTGTAAGCGGCTCGGGATCTGTGTTGTATGTTGCTTCCCTGCTGTAGCCTCTGTAGTTCGTGTGCCGTTTTTCCATGGAATTTTAAAAAAAAACCAGGAGCTAACGGAGGGTTGTGTACATTTTGCCATCGGAACGAGGTTCGAGCGAGCAACCCCCCGTTATATATAAGGTTATGTTGTGTGCACTCTTTTGGGAAGGAAGGAAGGAAGGAAGGAAGGAGGGAGGGGGGGGGATAAGAATTGAGTTATTTTTATATGAAATGGTCCAATTACATATCATCATCATCATTGGATCATTGTAAGTCAGTGTATTACGTCGTCGTTTTGGACTTGTGTTGTTGATGTTAGTTGAAATTGTATATTTTGTTGCTTTTTTATTGTGTTGATTTTGAATACTTAAAAAACATCAGGTGAAGTGGAAAAAATGGCTCTGGAAACCTCTTATTATTGTTCTGCTTGTTTTTTTAAACCTTTCCAAAGATTGTTCCTTCCCCTACTTTGATACAATTATATTTATCCTCTCTCTCTCTCTAAATAGACTGGTCGATTTCGGGAGTGATGGTTCGTCGTTGGTTTTGGACAAAATTTGACGATTTGGTTGGTCGGGTTGGTCTGGTCGATTTCGAAGCGAGTTAGAATTGGTCAGATTTGGGTCTCAAACCTGCTTTCATGATACCATTGGGTATGATTCCAACGTTTAGTAACTTATTTGCTATATATTTTAGTATCTAACAAGAACTATCTGAAAGTTCTTGTCGAGATTGAACGAGATTTGAGTTGAATGAAGGTGAATTTCGCTTTTGTGAACACCCAATGTAGAACTTGAAACTAATGACTCCATCGAATACATATTGAAATTGATTTTTAATGATTAAAAACATGATTGAGAATGATTTTAGTTACTTTGAAAATCATTTCCGAACATATGAGGAGAATAATTTTCGACGATTTTATAAGTGATCCCATTTGTACAGATAAGAAATCTCTAGCTAACGCACTATCAAGGATTAGGTATATGTCCACCATAGTGTTGCTTGTTACGGTGCTCTCATTGCTAAGCAAGTCAAGAGAGAGCTCGATTTCTATATTACACAATCATCATAACTTATAGCTCCCACTAAAAGTCGACAAATAAGTCGTTGGAATTTACTAAGGAACAATAAGTTGTGGTATGTACGTTAATAAACTTTTTTTTGAAAATTTAGAGACTAATGTACCAAAAGTTGAGGAAATTATACTAAAAAGAACAAAATTCATAATTTCGGGATCCACATGGGATTTAAACTCGATAATTGACTATTTGTTTGTATTTTCATTTAATTAAATTTTTTTCTTTGTCGTGTAAAATGAAAAATTATCCCTTATAAATCGTAATGGAGGAACACATAACAAAAATTATTTAGTATAGCAACTATGATTTAACGATTTATTTACACTTAAAAAAAACATGTTGGTAATCTCGCGACAAAGTGGTGTGATGTTCGAGTAGCGAAAGGATATATGAAAAAACGGTATCACATCTAAATAAGAGAGATTTTGAAAATATACATGTACCGTCAATAAAAACTTTATAGTTATTATAAATACCAATAAAATGCACTATTCTTTTCAAAGGCTCAATAGCAAAAATTTAAAAATCGAATATGGATAACTTGAAACAATTCTACATTAAAAGACCTAAAATAGTAAAAAAAAAAAAAAAAAAAAGGAGCTGTTAGATACAAATTTTAGGTCTAGAGCGTGCATAAGATAATACTATATCGAGAGAATCAAAATAGTGAGAAAATATCATAGCTATCCGGTACCAAATTTTAGGTTTCAAGAGTGCACAAGACAATACTATATCGAGAGATCCAAAATAATGAGAAAATATTGGGATTATATGGTTCTGGTGTTATGTTGAGTAACATTTATTTAAAAATGAAAATTATTAAAATATAATATTTAAATAATATATTATAATAATTAATTATAGAATATATCTTAGATTTAATATTTTTTCGTTTATGATTTGAAAAACAAGATATTTTATTTTATTCTCAAGATTTAATTAGTTTATATTTTTCTTATTCTTATTTTTATGTATGAGTCGGTAGCTTATATCCTATTTAAAAGGTTATGAATATCAATCACGTTTCGATCCCAATTATATTCTCATTTTTAACAAAATAATAATAATAATAAATAAATAGATAAATATATATATATATAATAAAATTTTCTATCAAAATTAGAAAAATTCAGCTGATACGGTTATTATTATTATTTTTTTTTGGAAACAAAAAATATTTTTTATTCTAAATTACTTTTAATTCTATTAAATTGGATCTAGAATTAGAAAATTCTTCCTTTTATGTTCCGTTTTATTTATTTATTTACTTGCTAAAATACCATTCATTTTAATGAGGTAAGCAATGAAAACACCATATTTTCAATAAAGGTTAAATTTTCTACAAAAGTAAGCTTTATATTATAAAAAAGAAATTATCATAGACAAAATTAATCTTTGAATGACTATCCAATTATATTTTAAAATATTAAATAAGCTTTAATGTATATTTCTTTAAAATCCCTTTTTGTTGAGAAAAATATACAAAATTAATCCTTATTTTGTTAGGTAATTTTCAATTTTATCTTTAATTTTTTTAAATTATACATTTTATATTAGAATTCTTAATTAAATTATACCACACGAATTAGTAAAAAAAAAAATTTAACAAAAAGTTAATGATATAGCTTCTCCAAACGCATTATTTTTTCATCAATAGATATGAATAGATTTAAAAAATAAAAAAAAGGTTAAATTTAATTAGAAATTAAAAAAAAAAAAGAAGAATTAATTAGAAAATTTTAATACATTGAAATAAATTTAAAATTTTAAAAAGGAGAAGTCTTGTAAATATATGTTAGAAAATTGAATTTTTAAGCCCTTTTAATACCCATTTTATTTTAGTTGAAAATTTTAAAAATTTTGTTTTTTTCAAAAACCAAATAGTTATAAATTTTTTTATTATAATTTGTTCTTAATTAAAAGAAAAAAGAGAAATAGAAATCATCCTCCTCATATTTTGAAAATTTTACTAGAGATAAAATTTAAATTTATATTCCTTAGATTAATTAATTTTTAAAATTTAAATTTATATTTCATAGACTAATTAATTCAAATTTAAATTTATAGACTAATTAATTTTCAAAATTCAAATTTATATTTTGTAGATTAATTAATTTTTAAAATTTTCAAATATTTAGAAAATTATAGAGACTTAATCAGCACAATAGAAAGAAAAATGTTTGAAAGCTTATTGACCGAAACAAACAAACATTTGAAAACTCAGACTAAATAGACAGAAACAAACAAATCGTTTGAAAGCTCAGACCGAATATACAGATAGACAGAAGCAAACAAAAACAAACAAAGCTCAGACCAAATAGATAGAAACAAAATGTAAAACTCAGACCAAATAGATAGATAGACAGAAACAAACAAAACGTTTGAAAGCTCAGACCAAATAGACAGAAACAAAACGTAGACCAAATAGACAAAAACAAAGCATAGACCAAAAGACAGAAACAAAACGTAAAGCTCAGACCAAATAGACAGATAGACAGAAACAAACAAAACGTTTGAAAGCTCAGACCAAATAGACAACAGAAACAAAACTTTGAAAGCTTAGACCAAATAGACAAAAACAAAACTTGAAAGCTCAAACCAAATAGATAGAAACCTAACAAAATGTTTGAAAGCTAAGACTAAATAGACAGAAACCTAACGTTAGACTAAATAGACAGAAACCTAACAAAATGTTTGAAAGCTCAGACCAAATAGACACAAAATAGACAGAAACCTAACAAAACATTTGAAAGCTCGTACCAAATAGACAGAAACCTAAAAATTAAATTCACCCCAGATCTCGAGATTATCGACCTTAGAGTGTTACTCATGAGAGAAAAAAAGACCCAACATCTCGAGATTATCGACCTTAGAGTGTTACTCATATGAGAGGAAAAAAAAGTGCTTTAGAATATGTGGTTGGCCTAAAAGGGCTGCAACCTATTGTTTTCTTTTTTTACTTAAAAAAGCTCCACTTTTAGGAGCTAAGATATCAATCGAAAGCCTTTACATGACGACGACCCACAAGAGGGTAAAAAAAAGGAGAAATTTTACCTCAGCTCAGAATAATTAAAAAAAAAATTACATTTTGGATTTTCCTAATGGATCTCGCTTTGTACAGAAGTAACGGTAAGTAATTAACTGTGTAAGTTTGGAACCGGTCCTAACCAATCTCTCGTCAGGTTGCCAGTCAGTTTCAGGGAGCTTTCTCAACTCATCAATCAATCAACCACCTCAAGGAAGGAAGGAAGGAAGGAAGGAAGGAAGGAAGGAAGAATAATAATCCAACAAAAATAACAACTATTTACAAGTCTCACCCTCTACTACTCTCTACCACTGCGAAAACCCGAGCGGGTTATTATCTGTGTAGCGACTCGAACCAACTGCACGAGCTCCTCCACTTCTTGGAAGCTGAAATCAATCACCTTTTTAATTGATTCAATAACATAGTCCACATGTTTTCCTTCGCTCCCACATGAACTCGTAGTAGTAGCTGCCACGAACGCGTTTCGAGATTTTCTCGATGCCTCCATAGCTGAATTCATATCCCGCGCCTGCAACACGGAATGATCCCGATGCCATTTAGAACACAGCAGGATTAACACTAACTTCTGTTGTTTTAGGTAGAAATGGGAACACTTACAAAGTCGAGGACCCGAGCAAAACTCGCGCTGTTTGCAGCATTCCAGATGTGACTACCCGCACCTCGGGAACTGCCCTTGTCAAAAGTCGCCTTATCCATAGCTCCTTGATTACTTAAGTTATCGACATCGGATATAGAAGAAGACGGAGATTCGCCTTAAGAAAGGATTCATTGAAAGAGCATCACATGAAGAGTTTCAATAAGCCAATGAAGTTCAACAAGAATGAATATCACTTTTTCCCATTACCTTGAACAATTGTACGGAACAACGAGTGCATCTCGAGGCGATCTCCATCGACACTTGAATGTCTATGGTAAACGATCCTCAAATAAGCTACTTCGATACATTTAAAAGCCAAAGCAGCTGCAGCCATTTCTTGGCGACGTTCATATTCAAGAGCACAGATCCTAAGAACGAGAGCACATTTAAAGATTAAAATGAGGTACTAGTCATGAACACGAAACATAAACGAACAGGGTGTCTAAAAGTTTTGATATAGTATGGAAATGGTGTGTTTTAAGCCACGACGGTGAACAGTCGGTCGATCTGAAGTACGTGGCCCAATTCTCCATTTCAGGTACAAAACAACATTTCGTTTAAGAACGACTTATCTCCGGCATCAAAAGTCGCCGTGTGTGCCAGAGTGGCTCACGAGTTAGCATCATTTCAAATGGTTGTAAGAACAAAGACACCGTAAAACGAACACGAGCTATCAATTAGTTGTAAGAGACTTTTACTTACTCGCACAATTCAGCTGTAATGCCATAGAACTGCATGGGAGAAACATCACCAGGCTTGCCACTCGTATTATTAAGTGTCTCTAGAAGGAATGCTCCATGAAGATACTTCAGAGCAGATTGAAAGTAAAGCTCATTGCTTTCAAAAGTGAATCCAGAACTCTAAGAATACACAAGAAAACAAAGTGAGTAAGAATTCGAAACGATTTAAACAACAACATTCAAAGAGATTTGCAGACATGAACGAACCTTGAAGTGATCTGCACTGTCTCTGAGTTTTTTGGCTTCTTTCAATGTATTACAAGCAGTCTGATTCGAGAATTTCGTTCTGTCGAGATTTGAAGCATTAACATCTCTAGATCCTGGCAGATCAGGTTTTTGATATCCGTGGTTAAGTTCATTCTTTATCGTCTTCAACTCGACTGCGTCACCACTTTTAGAAGCATCGGTAATAAGCTGATGAGAATCGCCTGCTCTAATAGAAACTCGTAAAGGATCACCACCAAGACGTGACGGTTCTTTGCATTCACCTCCAGAAGAGGAGCATTTTGATTTTCCATCCCTTGTTTCTACTGTTCTCGGACCACCTTTATTTTGCGCTTCGGAATCCCGACTTAGCTTTGTCTGAAGTTTAACTGCTTTATTTGATTGAAGTAGAGCACCCGATCTCTGGTCTTCGGCGTCGTGACCCTTCTGTTTTTGAGGGGCTTCCAGTCCTTCACCAGCAATATGTATGTTCTCTTTCTTGCGTTTCTTGTTGCTGGGCTTGCTCAACCTAGGATCCTTAACAGCATTAACGACATGGCGTTGAACGACAGAAGAAGCTTTGATTTTCTTGCTGTTTGTGTCGAGAGCAGTATCCTTAACCCCAACGTCAAACGCCGGTGTAACTTTACGAGAGTCAGTATGAATATTAGAGGTAATCTCCTCTTTTTCTCCTTGAAATTGATCGAGGCCAGATGTCCTCATCGGCGACGACGAAACTGATTCAGCAGGAGATACTTTCACTCCAAATTTGGCTTTAGTTAAATGAGATTGAGAAACATTTGAAGAGCTAGAGTTACCTGCCGCTGATACTTGTCGAGCAACTAAATTTCTCTTCAGTAACTCCTTACCGACTGACGTTTGTTTAGCAAAATTCTTCTTATTTTGCATTTTCGGCTTGTTATCCTTATCATGGCTGATTTGTTCGACACGATCAAACCTCTTTTTCTTCTTCGACCTTTCACAACTTTCTTCCTTCGAACGCACGGGTTCATGGAGTAGTGCACTGTTATGAGAATTTTGATCATCCTGCCAATCCTTCACTTTCCTTTTCTTTGTGATCTCAGCTGTTTCTCCACGTTTCTTCAATGAAATTTGCATTTTATTCTCTGTGTTCGATTTGTTGTGCTTCTTTAACATACCTTCCCCACCTTCCATATTTGTCAAGCCAGAATTCGAGCTACAACCCAATTTTCCGAGCTCCATATTGAAGTCTTGATGACTGTCGACAGAGCGCACGCCTTCCGGTCTCTTGTTCTTCCTTTTCAATACGTCGCAATTAGCTGCAGCAGTAGACGAAGAACAAGGATCAGGAGAAGATCCAATCTACTTGAAAAGATCGAAAACTCACCTTTTTCGGTCGATTTTTCTTTTAGTTTACCTCGGTTCTTTCCCTCTACCGAGTTGTGCAGGTCACTAGAAGATCGATCCGTTGAATTTTTCAACTGATTTGGAACGTTACTTGAGCCATAAAGACTTCGTTTTTTCCTTGACTCCAGCAGCGGATCTTTCAAAGAACTCTTTGCAAGAGTCGGGCCATTTCTGCTAACTGGATTTTGTATTTCTTTCCTTTTTCCCTCATTTGAAGTATCACCTGCTATTAGTCCATTGCCATGGCTCTGCAAAGCATTTCCACTCTCAGGCAATGGTAGCTGGTACAAAGCATAAAGCTTTTCCGTCGTCTCCTGCTCACTAATGTCACACCGGTTCATCCCGGGCCTGCATAATTACAATAGAAAATGAATTGGTAGTATAACACGTGCAGAACTGTCAAATATGAAAATCATGGAATTAGAAGACATCGATGAGAAAATGATCAAAGTTTTAAACACAGAATCGGCATCGACTTAAGTTATTCAAAGAGAAGCAAACTTACAGCCAATTGAGCATGCTACATAACCATTTATCAGGAAGTTGATCGGGTTTTGTCCCGAAGGGTAGAAGGCGCCATTTCTGACAAATGTCACAGCACACCCATTCATCCACAGGAGCCACCCCTGCTGCTGGTTCGATCACCTTCAAGGATTTAGACAATTTGATTCCACTGTCATATAGGCCATCGAGCCTCCGTAAGTCACCGGAGGCCCTTTCAATTACATCCTTACTTTTACGGTTTTCATCTAACCCCGTGCGGTTAAAAGAATCCCCATTGTTTGTTCCTACTTTCTCATTGCTGTGTAGTTTTAACCTGTGCTTTCTATTTTCAGATTCTGGAGTGTCAGAATCAGTGTCCTTTCTGCCTTTGAATGCTTCACTTCTATTCTTGAAGCCTTCCTCAAATGAACCAGCTATTTTCCCACCAGCAGTCTGTATAACTTTCAAATTCTTCTCGCCAACAATTCCGGGCTTTTCTTTCTTAATCGATGCTTTGTCTTTGTCCGTTTCATGTAGTTTAGGTTTACGAGAAAGCTTCTTCTTTTGTGGGTCTAAGTACGCATTGGACTTAGTAACCTCGGAACCGGGTTTGCATTGCAACTCATTAGAGAGTAAATCCTTGCTTACAAAAGCCTCATTTTCTGATTTTCCATTTACGAGAGTTAGAGTCGTCTTCTCCTCACAACGAGAAGCATAAACTTCGTTCTTAGGATTGACCTGCCGTTCTTTATGCCCCGTCTCCTTTTTCTTCTTCTTAACCAATGTACTGTCATTTTGCTTTAAAATCGTCCCACTGGCAAGCTTGGCCAAACCATCTTTTTTATCCTCAAGGGAAAGCACGGGTTTGGTTTCTCGTAACGGTTTTTCCTTTCTCGACAGCCCGAGTAGGCTATCATGAAGAGGTGATATCAATGCTCCATGAGGCACTGGGAAAGAAGTCATTGCCTGTTCAAAGGAGATAGAGAGAGAGAGAGAGAGAGAGAGCGACCGGTAAGCCTATGGATGCAGTTTGAACTGAAAAATTAGAAAATCAGAAGAACCATCACCTGAATTATCTTAGTCGGAGACTCGTCTGGTGAACTTTGAGAAATGGGCAGCATCCCTTCACTAACATCGGAGCTGTTTTCCGATGACGACAATGGAGAGTCATCGAGTCCAAGGCCACTGTATATTGCTGCATTTTTCAATGCAGTGCTGTCAGAACCAACTTTGAGTCGAAATTTAAGCGATCTGTTGCTCATTGGACTGCCTAATCTGCCCGTGGCTTCATCTTTCGAGGGGTAGCTATTAGTAACTCTAGTAGCAGGTAAGCATGAATCTACCCTCCCAGAAGCTGTGCCTTTATTGTGAGAGGAAATAGCATTGCAGACAATAGCTTCCGACCTCTTCGGCGGCGGAGCTTTTGGATTCTGTGAAGAACCATGCACGTACACAGCCATACAACGATTAGTTACATCATTCATTATATTTTCTCACACACAACGTCGAAAATAACTGGAACAGCTCTCATATACCTCCAAGGGCACATTAACTGGAGTTGGTGCTGCTGCATTGCAGTCGCTTTGTTGATTTATATTGTGTGGCAAAATGGACGGAGCACGTTCGTATGTAGGCAAAAATGAGCCATAACCACCATACTTTGCACCTAATAACAAATTGAAGACGATTTATCGTTATTTAAAACCCTCGGTTTGTGTCAACCTGACAGTTTTTGGTGTATGAATATGAAAACATGGCAACTCACCTAACTTTTCGGCTGAAACTCCACCTTCGAAGTCCTTTTGGAAATGACCAAGAAAACGCTCGATCTTCTCATCCTAGAAATATAATAATGGGATGTCTAGTTAGTTCACATGAGCAGTAAACAAACAAACAAACACAATTTAACTTCTTTTTCTGAGCAACAAACACAATAAAAGTGCCAAAGTTCTTCCATTTAGGGATTATTTTCAAGCAAACAAAACTCATAATGTCATACAATTTTGAGTTCCATTGTTTTCCATAAGTTCAATTTACTTTGTTCCTCATGTTCTCTCCATCAATCGAACTCAAACATAATGACAACATTTTAAACGACTATGGAGGCTTATGCCTCGAGACTTACACCTCCTTTAAATCACAAGAAACTCACACCCTTAAGCAAACACGCTAAGGCTTAAAGCCTCTACACCTCGACGAGAAGAATGATATCAATTCATCTCATTCTTCAAAACGCAAAAGTTCGAGTCGTGACAATATGAACTATTACTAAAGTATTAAACACAAAAATTTATCTTAGAACTTCTGTTCAAGTGGCAATTATGTTTCAATTCATTCAATTATGTTTAGCAATACTTAATGAGTTTAGTTAAATATTTTAACCCTCAATCAATAAGCTAAAAATCTTCAAATTTTGGGAGAAAACAAAAACTCCCCATGAACTTTGAAGTAATTTAATTTACATTGATTTTTGTCACAATCCGGCAATGAATTTTGAAGAAAAATGGGCTTACAATGTAAGAGAGAGCAATATCAGGGTCAATATCACCGCCATTTTCCTTGTGATAGCAAGAAGCTTCGCCTTCTTCCATGTCAATGCAATCCCCAATAATCATCGGCTCCACAGAGCCCACCATTAAATGTGAACCCAAAACCCTAGTTCCAATAATCATCTTCCCTAAAATCCAGTATCATTCTAATAAGAACCAAGAACAATAAAACACAGATTTAGCGAACCACTTCTCTCGCACCAAAAACAGAACAGAAACCCTTCTTCAGAGAAGCAGAATCCATACCGAATCCTCTTGAACAGGACGATCGCCCAAGGCCATCGTACTGTCGATGATGTTCGAGTAATCTTCAAAAACCCCGAAGAAATTGAAGCCAAAAAGGTTCGATCGGGCTTTTGAAGGAGCTCGAACTAATTTCCCGCTTCTGAAACGAAAAATCGATGATCGTAGGAACGAACAAGCACTGGGGTTTGGATTTGCCGGGGTTTAATCCTAGATTTTCAAGTTCTTATATTATTCTGATTCCCGTCTGGGTTCCTAAATCAAAAATTTTCCGTCGGCCGTCTGATGAAAATGTTATTTCCGCCGAAAATTTCTCCGCCCTTTCTCTCTCTCTCTCTCTCCGAGTGTGGGCTCAATTCTGCTGCTACTCGGAGACGACGAGTGGCCTATTACCGCGTGGCATTGTTATTTCTTTCTCCTTTGTTTTTTTTCATGCTCCATTAATAATTTTATTTCTTATCATTTTTAAAAATATATTCTTTTAATGGTAATTTGGTACAATAAATTTAGGGTTTTATTTTAACCCTAATTTTTTTTAATAAATATTATGGGGTTGTATCAATTTTGCCTTTAATTTTTTTAATTTTATTAAATTATACTATAAATTTAAATTAATTCTTTCCATTTTTGCCTCAATTTTTTTAATTTATTCACTAATTTTCAAAAAGTTCTTACCTAATTTAAATAAAAAATATATTTTTTTTTATAAAAATAAGTTTGATAAATACACAAATTAATAATTTTGTAAAAATTCATAAATTTAAAAAAAAAAATCATTTTTCTCTAAAATTTTATGAATTATGTAATTTTACGTACGAAATTTGAGTTTTTATAAATTATGTTCGACATTGTATTATATTTTATTTATGAAATATTTTCGTAATATTGTTGCCCTAGTGAATTTAAGGTAAAGTACTCATTTTGATATATATATATATATTGGATTTAAAAGTATTCTTAAATTTAATTATTGCTTTTGAAAAACGGTTAAAGTTTACTGGATTCAGTGTCGTCATTCTACGGTAACGTAGAATAAATCTATAGATAGATTGCACGATCATCTAATTTAGGTATGTAATTGATTGAGATCGTGTCGGTTTTAAAATCGTGTAGTAATTAGTTTTGTCGTTTATACAAATACGTTAGTGTATTGAATCAATCGGAAATGATAAATCAGTTGATGAAACGTGTCCACTCATGTTTTCATTAGCCATAAATAACGACCAATTTAATAGACGTTGACAATGAGTGAAAACGTCGGTTTTTTTTAACTAATAACTAAAACAAATCACCCTCAGAACTTCAATTATCACATTATAACGTCTCTTTCCTGTTTGACTTTGACGGTAAAATTTAAAGGTGTGCATGTTAAAATTTTATCACGAGTCTTAGTTTGATTCGAGACTTCGTTACCCTAACATTCTCCCGTATCCCGTACTACATGACCATACCAAATAACGCTTTTCATTCGAACATGGTATCGGTTTATTCACACACCTCTCTCTTACTCGAGTATTACAAGAGGTTACGTGATACATAAAGAGTCGTTGTGTATCAACTCAAGCCCGCTACTAGTATCTATTGATCGCTTTAGCTTGTTAGACATCACCGTCAGCCTCACGGTTCTAAAACACGTATGCTTGGGAGAGGTTTCCACACCCTTACAAGAAATGCTTCGTTCCACTATCCAACCACTGTAGGATTTCACACGTTCTCCTTATTATAACTAGCATCGTATTTTAAGGATCGAGTTACTTGTCTATTATAATTGGTACGATTAATCAAATCTACACATAACACGATTTAATCTTACCTAAAACATTGTGTTACATGTGTTTGAGCGATGTCACTATCACGTGTCTTGAGAACGATGTCACGACATGGGGACACAATTGTTTCGGTTAAAAAAATGTTTTAGTCCCCGAGTTTTTTTTTTTTTTTTTTTTTTTTTTTTTTTTTTTTTTTTTTTTTTTTTTTTTTTTTTTTTTTTTT
>NW_019268539.1:2177935-2184804 GCF_002738365.1 Cucurbita moschata
TTTTTTTTTTTTTTTTTTTTTTTTTGTAAAATCACAATTTATCCCTTAAATTTTAATTTATATAAATTTATTCTTAATATTTTAGCTTTATTTCATAGGAAGAATATTCTTTAATTAAGAAAATGTCTCAAATAATTCTAAAAACATATTTTCTTTAATTATTAACAAGAAATTGACAGCGAAACCCGTTACCTTTCACCGGTTTAGGCCGTCGACACGCGGTAAATCATGCTTTCGAACTTTTTTTAAATAAATAAATATATATTTAATTAAAATTATTATTGTTTTTAAATATAGTTTATTTATATTATTATTTCTCTCCCTCTACATCTCTATCAAACCCGCTTCTCTGTTCTAGGGTTCGAAGTTAGATTCCGATCATATCGCTTCTCCATTTCGATTCTCTCACCCACTCTCTATATTGTCTTCATCTAAATTTTCCTGTTTTTTCTTTGGGTTTTAAAAATTTCTGATTGGATTTAGGGTTACGAATTTTTGTTTTCCAGTTCGCATTTGCATGCGGTTCAAATTCGAAGGTGTTTTGCTTCATATTTTGGTGGGTTCTTGCTCCAGTTTATCTAGGGCTAGTTTTTTTGTTCTTGTTGTGTACAATTCCTCTCTTCTACGCAGGCAATGGCAGCTAGAACTTGTGATTTTTGATTGCCGAAGTCTGTTGTAGAATAATCTGGTTTATTCGGTTCCTTTTTACTTTTGTCTTCCACGCTTGACGAATTTCTTTTGAGTTGAGTCTAGCTCGGTCGTTTTGAGGATGAACAAGTTATGAGATGTCAGATTTGTAGATTTCCATATTGTAGCGTAATTTGCTCGAATTGATTTTACAGTGTATTGTGGTTTAAATTCATGGGACGCGGTAGAAGTTTCATTGCCTGAAGACTACATTTGGGGAATTCTCTCATCGATTGAGCGGCGGATGTTTGCTTCCAGTATGGATACTGTGCGGGACACAGCTAGAAATGCAGGAACGTTGTTAATCCCAATGCGGTTTGTCTGGCCGTATGGGGGAAGAAGTGTATTTCTCAGCGGTTCTTTTACCAGGTGATGTTCGGGAGTTCATGGTCTTTTGTACTTACGGTACTTTCATGCATGTGCTATGGTTGCCGAACGCATCAACTACGTTTGGATTTTCTATTTCAACATGCATGTATGAATTATGCTGTAAACGATAAAAGTAAACTTTAATTGTATTTTTGATGAAGGTGGTCGGAGCTTGTTCCTATGACGCCTATGGAGGGCTGTCCTACTGTTTTTCAGGCTATTTACAGCTTAACCCCTGGATATCACCAGGTCAGATTGTGGTGGTTGAATGGGACATTTTAAATTGTTCATGTCATTTTTAGCTGGATGCTGCATAATTTTGCTATAATCTTAGATGTTAATCTACTAAGCATTGAATATTAGTTGTTCTGCTTGGGTGAAGCTGGTGTTTCTCGAGGAAACGTGGCTTCCTGAAAGAATTAGATTAAGCTGAATTACAGTTATTTTGGCTTCTCTGACAATCTTATGTAAATGGCGGAAGTAGATCAAGGTCAGAATGTGAAGGAAAGAACTATAATAAGCTGCACTGTGCATGTGTTTTTCGAAAACAATTTTTTCCATTCGTTGTTTCTCGTTATACTACGTAATATTATCTATCTTTTTATCCATATTCATCTCATATGCACAGCTATTATTGATTGCGATGCCATTTTTCTTATTATTTCCAATTTGCTTTACTATGTACTCCAACAATGAGAAATTGTTCTGCTGAGCCATTGATTTTTTAAAGAAATTTATGTAGTTTTGTTATACTAATGTTCGCACAAGGGTTCTCTTGCATGCAGTATAAATTTTTTGTTGATGGAGAATGGCGGCACGATGAGCAGCAGACTTGTATTTCTGGTGAATATGGGGTTGTAAACACTGTTCTCTTGGCTACAGAGCCTAGTTATGCTGCTCCACTTGCCAATCCAGAGATGGCCCCTGGATCTAGCATGGATGTGGATAATGATGCCGTCCGTCGCTTGGTTAGAATAATATATACATTATTGCTCATTTCATTGTATTCTGTTATGCCATAGAGTAAAGGAAGTCGAGAATTGTGGTTTTTATTTAACTGTTTGATCTATATGATTTTAATCAATTGATGAAAATGCACAATTACTTTTTCCTGCTCGAGCCTTTTATTTCCAGCTAGCGATTTAGTTTCCTTTTATTGCACTCTAGGATAGTAGTAGTTTCTATATGAGTTATTTCTCTGCCGTACTTACGGATTAGGTTATTGATGAATCTTACTTTTATCTACTGGGATTTCTGTTACACTCTCACTGTTCCTTGTATTAGCTAATTGAAATTTTCTTGTTATCAACCAGGTCCGAATAAATGATGGACGATTGTCAGAGGCTGTGCATAGTATATCAGAGGCTGATCTGCAGTGCTCCCGTCACCGCATATCTGCATTCTTGTCCACACATACTGTTTACGAGTTGCTCCCGGAGTCAGGCAAGGTTTGGATTCTCTATCTTCTAAACTTTTGTTTGATAACATTTTTTTATTTGTTTTATCCCTTAATGAGAGTACAATTATGTTACAGGTTGTTGCTTTGGACATTGACTTACCTGTGAAGCAAGCTTTTCATATATTGCATGAGCAGGCATGTCTTTTTTCTCCTTCCCTCACGTCCCCTCCATTTGGCTGGTCGAGAACCCATACAACTGTTAATCTCTGTGCTTGAAGGATAATATAAAATCTTTCCCTTTTGGGGCTTTCTGTGGTATTTTATCCTTTCTGCTTTTTCGAGACCTAAAAAATACATTTCATTATGATCCATAGGTTGAGTTGGAAAAAGTGCTTTAGAAATTCCCATGTTGAAATTTGGTTGGGAGGGATGGTTGCATGTTCTTTGATTTGATCTTTTAAGTAACAAGTTATATGTTAGAAGTTAGTGTATGTTTGTACAGATTTCTTCATGCCCTTTTCCACAAATGAAAAAATTGGAACATTTCTTGTTATCTTTTTTATCACCTATGGATTTATGTTTTGGTGCTCAAGAGATTTTGATTTATACCTTATCTTTATTAACTCTTTACAGGGTATCCCAACAGCTCCTCTTTGGGATTTCAGCAAGGGGCAATTTGTTGGAGTTCTCAGTGCTTCAGATTTTATTTTGATATTAAAAGAAGTATGTGTAGAAGCCATTTTCTCCTTGCATTTTATCTCTCTCCCTAATTGGCGTTTAAATTGCTGATGATATTTTTGAATCTTTGTTTTGAAGATTTTCTGAAAATTCTCGAGTATCAGCATGAACATTTCACTGACAGGATTTATTGTTTTGATTTATTTTGTTTGGGCATCATAGACATGCTTACGGAATTGTTGATCTCTCTCTTCATTTATATTTTTGTAGTTCTTCATTTTCTTTTCAAATATGCTAATTTAAATTCAAATAGTAGCTTGGGAAGCGTGGCTCAAACCTGACAGAGGAGGAGCTTGAAACACATACTATATCTGCTTGGAAAGAGGGTAAAGCATATTTGAATGGTCGAGTGGATGGGCAAGGAAGATTCTTGTCAAGACAGTTCATTCACGTGAGTGTAATATGTGGCACCTTTGAATCTTTGCATGTAGTCTTTTTGGAATCAATTGATGCTACTGTGACCTAATTCTTCCAGAGTTTTGATTGATAGTAATAACCGAAGAGAAGCCAATTATTACTTTCTTATATCTCCATCATAACTTTTCCAAATTCTTCAAATATGTAACTCATTCCTTAGATGAAATGTGATATCATGACCTTGTCATCTATAAACTCTTATATCAAAGGTCTTGACTTTCTTTTGGACAGAGAACAGAACTTTTGAACCACAATTACATAGATTTCTAGGAAGTTCCTAATTTTAGATATCAGAGAGTTGAACTGCTTTAGCATCGTGTCTAAGTGGCCTGGTTTCCTGAATTTTAGTCAAAGCATTTTCCTACTTTTAATTATTAATTTAAACTGAAAATTCCGTTAGCTGATGTCATTGTCCATATGCACCTCCGATGTATGATTAAAGGTGATATTGCACTGTTTTCTCTGATGTAATCTCCCTTTAAGTTGTTTTCTGAAATCGTTTTTTATTTAAAATTTTATGAGAGGGTCTTTGCACGAACCTGTCAGAAGGTTGTGTTAACATTGTTGTTATTGGTGCTCATGTAGGCTGAACCGTTTGATAATTTGAAAGATGTTGCTTTAAAGATCTTGCAAAATCAGGTGGCTACAGTTCCCATAATTCATTCATCTGCAGAAGATGGATCGTTTCCACAATTGTTGCATCTTTCTTCACTTTCTGGAATACTAAAATGTAAGTGTTTTCCAAATTTCTTATTTTAAAACGGAGCTTCCCCTGATATTAAGTAGTGGGTGTTAGTTTCCAGGTATCTGCAGGTACTTTAGGCATTGTTCCAGCCTGTTGCCTGTGCTCCAACTGCCAATTTTTGCAATTCCAGTTGGAACATGGGTCCCAAAAATTGGAGAATCGAATAGAAGACCATTAGCTATGTTGAGACCTAGTGCTTCCCTTAGCTCAGCGTTAAACTTACTGATTCAAGGTTTGCACTCCAACTTCCAGTAGGATGGTTTTACTTTAGTGGTTATATTAAGATTGGTAGCCTTTCCTTATAAGAAGAGGGACTGCTTTTGTGGATAACTAAATGGATCTTAGTAAAGTTTCTTCCAGATCTGGTCTTCTTTTTGGCCATCCAACACTCCCATGACCCATCTAGTGCTGCAAAATGATGAAGTCCAAATTATGAAGGGGATAAAGTTTTGTAATTGTTTTAGATTACAAACTTAGATGGCAAATGGGGAGATTATAACTTTACATTATCCTGCTAGTTTGATTAAGTTTGTGCGCGCTCTTTTATGTCTGTTACATTGGCATCTTTCACGTACTCATGGACCATATTTGTTTTTGTAGATAGGTGTGCTTTCTTCCCCGGAAAGACCTGATAAGTGTGGAGTAGATCAGATATAGTCTCTAATAGTAGGTTTATGTGGATACTAACTTCAAAAAAGTGGTGTTCATTGTAAAAATGATTTTCATAAGAAGGGTAGGAGAGCTTCTACCCAGGCTAAGGAAGTTACTGTAAAGTGTTCCATTTTGGCATAAAGAGTAGTTAAACTGAAGTTGCAGAAAGATCTGGACAATCTCACACCGAGTTATACCTATTAAAATCGTATATCTTGGAAAACAGCCCCCACCCACTCACCGCACGAACACAAAAGTTCTGTTATTTCTCTTTCTAATTTTAATGATCTTTCATTTGTGATGTTGCTTTAACAATGATGTGTCAATGGCTTTTGGAGGGCTTTTTTTGTTGTATTTGGCGAGAAGGTGTCATTATTTAAGATCGTTTATTGACACTACGAAAGGAAATAGGTTGTCTCTGTTTTGGTTTTTTATCAATTCCATTTGACATAGCATTCTGCTACTTGCAGCTCAAGTTAGTTCGATACCCATAGTTGACGACAACGATTCATTGCTGGATGTATATTGCCGAAGGTTATTTCCTGCAACATCTTTCAATATATTTAATATTCCGGTTTGTTGGAATGAAACTGTATGTCTATGATATCGTTACGATATTTTTTTATTTACAGTGATATAACAGCTCTTGCAAAGGACAGAGCTTATACACACATTAATCTTGATGAAATGACCATTCATCAGGTAACTTGCTTCCCCATCCCCTTTCACCACATTTCGAATACATGTTATCAGTTGAGGACCTTTTTTTTTTTTAATTCTTTTTATCCCCTTTCAGTAGCTGTAGGGATTTATCTCAGGTTTCTTTTCTCGTATTTTGTTCTTATTTCCTTTTTGTGTAAATATTTTTATTGTGTTTTTAATGAGAAATGGAACTTTCATGGAGAAACATATACAAAAGAGCTCAGCCAAACTAGCTTGGATCTAAAGCTTATAACTTGTGTCAATAGCCGTTTCTTATTTAATCATTATTTTGTTTTTGTAAAAGAAGTTTTGGGGCGGGTGTCGGGATTCTTCCTTTTCTACCACTCAACGGAACGAAACCTATAACATTCTGAAAAATATCGAAAGGTTGATTTCAAGCTAATTATTGTTATGGAAAAAAAGTCTAGTTATTGCCCGTCCCGTGTTAATCCAATCGATCTCCTGTTACTTACAATCCGATGTGAAATGAAATGGTGGTAACTTGTTAGTATTGCTATTAAATCAATAATCTGATTTTTCCATTGCTCTTGTATCTGATTCCTTTCAGGCATTGCAACTTGGACAAGATTCTTTCTCTCTTTACGAGCCACGAAGTCAACGATGTCAGATGTGTTTGCGATCCGACTCGTTGCATAAAGTAATGGATCGTTTGGCAAACCCAGGTAGATAGATAACTGTCTGTCTCTTGTTCATTCTTCTTCTTTTACATGGGGCCTTGATCGAACCTTTGAAGAAGCAAACCCCATTCCTTAATTACGAACTTTCAGGTGTTCGACGGCTTGTAATCGTGGAAGCTGGCAGCAAACGAGTAGAAGGGATTATTTCGCTAAGCGATGTTTTCAAGTTCTTGCTTGGTTAGTCAAAAAAAGCATTGAGGATAAAGAACGAAGGACGATCCCGAGGGGGGGTTTGTGCAAAAAAAATGAGATCGATGCGTAGAGGAGGATTGTACACTATCCATCTGCATAGTTGTTAGTGATGGGGAAGGACTTTGTCTTCTTCATTTGGTTGGGTTTAGCCTCTCACTTCCATCGCCTGGCTTTTGAAGGAATTTTAGGGTGGAGTGGATAAAAAAAGAGAGGGCCACAGTACAAAAAAGAACCAAAAAAAAAAAAAAAAAAAAAAAAAAAAAAAAAAAAA
>NW_019268539.1:2185744-2268733 GCF_002738365.1 Cucurbita moschata
AAGAAAAAAAAAAAAAAAAAAAAAAAAAAAAAAAAAAAAAAAAAAAAAAAAAAAAAAGGCTTTGTGCAGAGGGAAATTGTGAATCCAATTGGGGGAGGGGATTTGGAAAATTATTAATTCTGTGCTTTTTTGTTATTAGCATGTTATTGACTTTTATATTCCCTTTTTTGTTTTTTGTTTTTCTATTTGGATTTGAAGTCTTTTAGTAATGTGGAGATTTAAAGAAGTTTTTAGCTGGGCGGAAACAAAGAGGGAACGAAATAAATAATCGGAAAGAATTGTTATAATCTCCTTTTGTATAGGGATCATTATTATCGGTATTCGACCGAAAGGTGGGTGGCATTTTTTGGAGTCGAATGAAACCAAAGTTTCACGATTTTGAATGGTTTTGAATTAGAGGCGTTTAGAATGATGAATCAACGTCGACTATAACCCCTAGCCTTTGATGCTAACGATGCGGGTTCGATTCTCGCTATTCGCTTATCTTATTCTTCTTATATATTATAACTATGATAAATTATTCATTAATTAATTGAAATTTTAAGGGCAATTGACTCCTAGCATATCCCATATTTGTACCTTGCATGGCGAGGGCTGCTGGGTGGGGCAAGGCTTGATATTGAGAGGGCGGCTGGTAATTTAAATGTAGAACTTGTTGTTGATATCGGTTCCTATAAGTGAAGGAAATCTCGATTGAAGCTAATTTGATGTCTGGTTATTTGGTAATTAGAGGGCGACTGTGATGGAAAGCCAAATCGTCATCTCGTTCTAGTAATTAGGGGGCGGTTGCAGTGGTTTGGTCACCTATGATACTAGTACAGATAAATAAAAAATGGAAATTGGGTTTCATGTTCCTTCATCGATTGGTTATGCCTTCTCGTTTGTCTCTCTTTTTTCAATTGCTGTCTCGATTAGTTTATAAGATTGAATGACTAATTTGCCTCTAGACCCTTGATTCGATTGTTTTTTAAGAATGTTGAGCAGAGTATGTAAGTTGTGTAAGTTTGGTGCAAGTTGCTTTTCTCGAGTTGGAAAGCCTGCACCGAGGGGAGAAAAGCCTCGACTTTATGAACTATTAGTAAAACGTCAACGGCTGGAATATTCCATCCATTGTAAGCCTAAGAATGCAATGTGACATCTCGAAAATCAGAGTATCAATGCAATAGTTCGTGGGCGGGTGAGTGAGATTTATTGATGTTTTATGTTCTCCGTATAAAATTTGTACTTAATGTATCAATTAATAAAAAAAATGATATTTGTCGTCAATTATTCCAAAACAAAATGTTTTTCAAAGTTTAATACTAAAAATATATTAAAATAGAAAATATTGTCATTTTTAGCACAAATTCGGAGTATTAAGTGACGATACTTTCAAAGTGGCCAGACGAGATTGTTGTTGTGGGCCCAAAGCAGCCTGCATAGCCGATTTTTGGACCAGGAATTTGGGCCTCCGTCCGGTTATTGGGCCAAATATTTGGGCCTTTTTTAAATAATAATTTCGGCCCACACCAGATACGTTATTCCTCTGCAGCAAGAGAGGGAGGAGGAGAAGAGAGCGGGTTCTGTTGAGGTTTCCGTGACAGCACATTTGGTTCAAAATTTTCAGCAATCTTCCGAACTAAGAACTGCTGAAACAAAAATGGAGGTTCCAAAGGATCAAATCTCCACTCTTCTCGACCTAGGGCTCTACAGTTCAGCTCACATGCTGGTAAGCTTTCGTTTCTCTCATCGCTTTCTCTTCAGTTATATTCACTCACTCTCAACACATGAACAAGCAAATTCACCTTCTTCAAATTCGGATTGGAGATCGGACTAAATCTTTTTCGGTGATTTTTCTTATATTGTTCAGGGTTGCTTTCTTGTTTCATCGCCTGCTGCTAATGTAGAATCCAGTCCTCACCTCAAGTCTGAGAGCTTGGTTTGTAGTTCTGAATTCATTTACTGCTATTGTACTGTTTTCAGAAGATTTTGTTCATCTTTTATCGCATCGTTTTCTGAAAGAAATTTCTGTACTCTAATCCATCTTGTAGTTGGACCTTTTTTTTACTCTGTTTCTTCGTTGCTAGGTGCTTCTTGGGGATGCATTATTTCGAGAAAGGGAGTATCGAAGAGCAATTGTAAGTCTCTGAGTTGATTAGATGCTGCTTACTCCAGGATTAATTTTATGTTAAATTATCTTCGATAATATTAGGGGTGTAACTTTCTTGTATAACTTGACAGCATACTTACAAGCAAGCCCTGCAATACTATAAGATTATTCCTAAACAAAATTCAGCTACTATTAGAAGTTCTTTGCAGTCAAACAGGTCCTCTTCTCCAAACTCTTTTAACGTATCAGCCATTAATGAAAATGAGGTAGAACGAAACTGTTTCCTATTATGTATATCTTGTTTATTTTCCCTTTATCAGCTTATTTGTTGCAAAATTGTTCTTTTCAGTCTTTTAGGTGATTTCTTTTCCCTTCACGATTCATATTATGCCTTGATATTGTTATTACGACAGGTGAAGTTTAAAATTGCGTCGTGTTATTGTGCATTAAGTGACAACAGAGCTGCCCTTGTAGAGGTCTATCTCTCTCTCTCTCACAAACATGCGCTCGTGCACTCTACTTGATGTTAAACTTCTGTCAGTTATACCTTGCAGATGGAGGGAATTCCAAGTAAAGCAAGAAATTTACAAATGAATCTTTTGATGGGAAAGCTTTATAGATTTGCGAGACATAACCGTGCTGCTATTGCATGTTACAAGGAGTGCTTAAGGTTAGTTAGTGAAAGCAATTGTGCTGTCCGTTGCTCATACGTACATGGACACTTGGTTTTCAATTCTTACCTTATATGTATTAACTGTTTTATGGATCCTGCACCATTGACAATAAAACTTGTGACTGCAGACATAACAACTTCGCTGACTGTTGTTTGTTCAGCTTACTTATTATGTGGTTGTTGACTAAAATTATTATACTTTCTCCCTCCCATAACATAAATTCAGATTCACGCTCTAATACTTGTTTTTACATTTTTACAGAAATTGCCCTTTTGTGTTTGAAGCTATTATAGCTTTAGCAGAACTTGGCGCTACTGCCAAAGATATCATTTCGTTGTTTCCTCAGGTTGGTTTTCGAATGTATTGATAGAAAGCACTAATTGAATGTAGGGATACGTAACTTTTAATTTGTAGTTATATCTTTATTCAAAGTTGCAGCAGTATAAGTTTTTCAATGTCATATGATAGTCCTGTAATTCTATTAGCATGTCGAGTTCTACAGTTAGGTTTCAGAAGCTGCTGACCACTATGCTTATGATAGGTTTTACGAGATGTCAAACCTGGCAGTCCCGTCTTTTGGTTTTGAGTCTCTTATCGTCTTTCTTCTTTTTTAATCCTCGTATTGACTTCTATTACCATATTCAGTGTCCACAGAGATTCTTATGCTGTCTCCAAAATATTAATTGAAATGATGACCTCAGTTTATCAGTTAGCATGAAGATCATTTGCATCAATGCTGGTTTTGTTTTATCGTAATTTTTGTTTTATCGTAATTTTTGTTTGTAGAAAATTTAACATCATTTTACAATTTTCTCCTTCTGGTTTCTTTTGAATTTTATTTCAGACATCAAACAGAAGTGGCAAAACTCCTTTTGATCACTTTGACTCAAATCGCTGGCTGCCAGTAAGTGTTGAAAGAGATAAGCAACTAACAAGCTTCCACTTTTCATACTTTACGATTTGGTTTAATTGGGAAATGACGAGCCCTTTCTCATTTGCTTAATTATAGATAACTGTTTCCTTTTTTTTTTTTTTTTTTTGAGTTATACACGGGGTGTCGGGATCTAAATCACCAACCTTGGGGATGATGCAGATACCTTTACTACTGATCTATGCTCATGTTGCCTTATCAAATAGCTTTGATGTTAGTAGGCTTTTAAGCTGCACATGTATTTGAGTTTTGAAACAAACTTCCATTCAACAAAGAGAAGGATGAAGTGTCCAATTATTATAACCCATTGTTTGCCAGCCAAGAATAGGGCAATTGGATTCACATAATTGATATAACATGCTTCCAAACTCGATTCTATGCTTGTTATTTACCAGTCATTTTAAAGAAATGTAATGGATAAGTACTGCCTAGTATTTGATCACGGGCAATTTCCAAATGAGTAGTTGGTTTAAATAGTCGTCGACCAAGTATTTGTATTTGCTCTGATTTTGCAAGCACCAACAAATTGTGCGATCTTCTGTAGATCATGGGCAAGTTCAGAATTAGTTTAAATTGTTTTACATGTCTTTATTTTCCCGTTATATTTTAAAAACTCATTAGTGTTTTCTTATTATTATTTTTTTAAAAAAAGTGCTTATGTTGTTTTGAAATTATCTGCAGCGCTATGTTGAGGCCCAGTGCTGCATTGCGTCAAATGATTACAAAGGTAAAATACTGTCTTCCTGTTCGAACTATCAAAGCTATGCATAATTTATGTCACTTTAACCTGTAAGCACTTGATAATATTCATCCTCCTCTTATGCAAATGGTATACAACTTGGTTCATATGAGTCCAGACATCAGCTAGCTTTCTCATTTCTCTATATATTTATTTATGATTACTTTTTTAAATAACCTTTGCAGGTGGTTTGGAGCTGTTTTTGGATTTATTGCAACGTTTTCCCAATAATATTCACCTGTTACTTGAAATTGCAAAGGTGGGTTCTTGTGATAACAAATCTAAGATTATGAATGTTTAATCTTGGGCAACCCTTTCTCCTCAAGCATATTTGTGGCTCCTAGTGAAACGGAATGTTGAAACTGGATGAAGTTTCTCACTTCTCTCTGTATTCAAGTGGAGCTAGCTTATGTTGCTTGTAGCTGAGGGAGAAGAATATCCATAATTGTTTTGGCAGTGGGCATTACATCACCTTTATGTGTGTGCTCTCTTTCAAGTTTTCTCATATTCTGTTTTGCTGTATGATGCCCCTTCATGACAATAATATGTTTTTGCAAAAATACTTCCTGTTTTCACTCATTGAATGTTCAATATGCCTTTTGGTTAAATTAATTTAACCCCTGAACTTTGAGATTTATTTCTATTTAGTACGAAACATTTAAATATGTCTAATAGGTTCTTAAAATTTCAATTTTGTGTATACTAAATTTGGATTTTATGTTAGAACTCTAAATTTTCAATTTTATTTCTCGTAGATCCATGAATTTTAAACATATCAAAGTTCAGAGATCAAATTGATACAAATTTGAAGGACTAAGTTTGTAATTAAGCCCATACATTTTCATCTATTGGTGCGTCATACTTTATTTGATGATATTGAATGTTCCGTAAGCATAAAAAAGAAACTCTTTCGACCTTTCCTCCTGACTAACATGTTGACAACTCTGTGTCCAGGTTGAAGCCATCATGGGAAAAAACGACGAGGCTATCATGAATTTTGAAAAGGTAACGTGAAACGTCAGCGTAATTATGATAATGATCTACGTCTTTCATCCCCCAGTAACATTTAATTTAATGTTATTACAGGCACGATCAATTGATCCATATCTTGTAACATATATGGATGAATATGCAATGCTTCTGAAGATGAAGTCTGATTATTCAATGCTAAACAAGTTAGTCTATGACTTGTTAAATATTGATCCTACAAGACCAGAAGTTTTTGTGGCTTTGTCTGTATTGTGGGAAACAAAAGATGAGAGGGGTGCCTTGTCTTATGCTGAAAAGGTTTGTTATCAAAACAGAGCTTTGGGATTTGCTTTATTTTCTATATGTTCTAACATTCTTACTGCTAATAATCAGAGCATCCGAATCGACGAAAGGCATATAACAGGTTTCATCATGAAGGTACTTATTAGATATACGTTTGCAATGCCGACCAGAATATCAAACACCTCAAATTTCTAGTTTCTACTTTCAGGGAAACCTGTTATTAGCATTGAAGCAACCAGAAGCAGCCGTTAGTGCGTTCAGGAATGCGCAAGAGTTGAGACCCGATATTCGTTCATATCAAGGTGCAACTTTTAAGGGGAAAATATTATACAATTATCATACCGCTCTCAATGTTACCTTCACTTTATTTTGGTTTTTTTTTTTTTTTTTTTGCATTTGTGATTGCAATCGAACTGTCAAAAAATGTATTTCGTTGTCTAAAATGCTCAACTTTCAAATGGTTGTGAATTCACTTTTGGCTGCAGGCTTGGTCCATTCTCATCTAGCTCTGTCTAAAATAAAAGAGGCATTATATGCTGCTCGGGAGGCAATGAAAGCGATGCCTCAATCTGCAAAGGCTCTAAAATTAGTTGGGGATGTACATGCTAGTAACTCAGGTGGTAGAGAGAAGGTACATGGTTTAAAGATTTGTTTTGTAGTAATTCAGACTTGGAGACTGCTATTTGCAAATATAATTCATATGTGGATCTGGCGTGGAATTTTTGATAGGCCAAGAAGTTTTATGAGTCAGCCCTTAGGCTGGAACCTGGTTACCTCGGGTCGGCATTAGCTTTGGCAGAGCTCCATGTAATCGAAGGTCGAAATGGGGATGCTGTATCCTTACTGGAGAGGTACCTTAAGGACTGGGCTGATGATTCTCTTCACGTAAAACTAGCTCAAGTATTTGCAGCCACAAATATGCTGCAAGACGCTTTATCTCACTATCAAGCTGCATTAAGGTGAAACGTTATGCACAATGCTTTCTGTTTGCCCGCCCCCGCTCCATTCTACTGGCAATCTCCTGTTTTAAGAGTGGAAAATCATACCCATTAACCGTAACTTTCTACATTATACACACAATTATGTATGACTAACAACCTAACTAAACGTTGCTATCTCACTCAGTAATAGCCCAAGCACACCGCTAGCAGATATTGTCTTCTTTGGGCTTCCTTTCAAGGTTTCTAAAACTTGTCTATTAGAGAGAGGTTTCCACACCCTTATAAAGAATGATTCATTCTCCTCCCCAACCGATGTGGGATCTAATACACCCATAGTAGGGCCATCTCGCCAACTAACGTTATTCTATCACATTCCCTCTACCCTTGCATGCTTAATTATCCCGGTGCTCAAGAATCCAATGAACCGTAACAAGTACTTAGGATCTCTTATGTCGAAAACATAAGACTTAGTTTGCTGTGAGGATGTTATGGTTCTTTTCTGAAACAGTCTAGCTTCTTCCAGTTCAACTAGCACTATTCTGTTATGTCATTTTCTAGTTTTATTAATTTTTCTCATGTGTATTTTTCTTCAGCTTTCTTGCTTCTGGAGTGGTATTTATTGACTATTGTCCTTTTTTCATGTCATTTATTTGGTTTATTAATCATATACAGGATGAATCCCCAGAACGAAGCTGCCAAGAAAGGTCTAGAGCGCTTAGAAAAACAAATGAAGGTTTGCTTTTATTTATCAATGAAGGTCTAGAACGCGTAGAAAAACACAGCTTAAAAATTTGTGGATATATACAAGTTCTACACGCTTTCATTTTTTTTTAAGAGACAATTTCACTGATGATTGAAAGCAAGAAATTGAACATTGCTTCAATCACGCATAGTCTAGTCCTAAAGACGTGAACAGCTCGTTAAAATGCATTTCCTCCTCTGAAACACATCAATATTGCAGGGAGTGGATCCTGATGCACCTGAAGACGACGAAGACAATGAGGTCGATGATGCCGACGGAGACCAAGAAGAAACCGAACTCTTATGAGTAACAATTCAATCCACAATGTTTACATTTGCAAGTAATGATTTAGACAACGACCCTCTGATGATGAAGAGTAAATAGTAACTTGTACACGTGCGGATGAATCATTTGAAAGAACTGCAACATGATTTCACAACCATTCACACAAATCTCTCCCAATCACTCATACAGTTTCACATTGTCGAGATCAACCGAACAAAAGTTGGCAAAATCATAGCCACTGCATTCCGATTGAGTAGCTGCATACGAGGTACTTCAATACTATGATGATTTCATGACTATGAAAACTGTAATCTGTATGTATTTTCGTAGCAAACGAAGAGCAGTCTTTCGTGTAACTTATGTACACAAGATCATTGATTATATTCAGGTAGAAGCCTATGTATTCTTCTGTGTATTTCGGAATTAGCTACTCGGTTTTACATTATTAATGAACTTTCAAATATTTCTTTGCAGATGGAAGATTTGGGTTAGTTTTTATACTTCATGAACTTTATTACTAGATAAACCAAAACATTACATTACATCAGATTACATTGAAGTCACCAAAAAAGGACTTACATAAGGACTTTTCAAGTAAACTCTCTGAGCTTAGGTATGTCAAAAGTTATAGTTAGAGGGGGGGAAGCAAAGTTTAAACCCATAAAGCACCAGCCCTCCTAAGCATTGGGATCAAGTTCCTCTTAAGGTGAAGGCTCATGACTTCATTAGCGCCGCCGACGAGTTCACCACCAATGAACACGGCCGGCACGGCGGGGTTGCAGCCAATGCGGAGGAGGGCTTGCTCAACTTCTTTGCCTCTGGGAAGCTCATCGAGCTCGTAGACAGTCGGGTTAACTCCGAAATCACACAAGAGTGTCTTGATAGAATGGCTCATACAGCAAGTGTTCTTGCTGAACACAACCACTGGCCTGTCTGAAACCAACTTGTTGACAGTCTCCATTAATGAGAGGTTAGAAGTGAATGGGAAGCAAAGGCAGAAGCACAGAAAAGGGGAATGGTTGGGATTGAAGTGAGGAATGAAGGCCCCAAAAGGGGATATTTATACAGCCATTTTGTGAGGAGAGAGAGGGAAAGAAACAGAGAATGTTCGTTTGGTAGAGATATTTGAAGGAGCTGGAAACTTCCAAGCCACTCTTTTGAATGGGATATTGCAAAAATTATGCACAGCTTCGAATCTTTGCATATATATATATATATATATATATATATATTATATGTGAAAAAACAAACAGAGACGTGTCCTTTGTACGGTTTCCACATACAAACTCTCCACAACAGAGAGAGAGAGAGAGCTTCCAAATTCCTTTTACAATCAGAGATCACATTTCCTTTTTCTCCAATCTTTTCACCGTCCAATTCCTTTTATTCTCTCTCTCTCTCTCTCTCTCTCAATATATATATTTATTTAAAGAGAATTTTCTTTTTTCTTAATCTTATATCTAAATAAAAAATGTTAAATCATTGAAAATTTAGTATTTGAACGTTATTAAAAACGTCTAAAAAGTCTCTGAACTTTCAATTGTATTTCTAATAAAAAAAAGGAAGGAATTTTATAAATAACATTGAAATTTATATCTAATGAGAGCCTAAACGTGTGTGTAAACTACTACGCAAAAACAACATTGAGGGAAAATTTGAAAGAGAAAATTCAAAGAGAGAAACTCCCAAAGAAAAAACTCAAAAAGAATAATATTTGCTACCAGTGAACTTGAGATTACTAAACTTTAAATTGACATGTGAATTAAAAAAAAGTGATTTATTAGACAAAAACTTTGAAGTTCAAAAGACTTAATAATATTTCTTTAAAGTTTAACCTTTTAAAGTTGATAAATTGTTTTTTTATATATATATAATTAAAAGAGGATTTTCTTTTCTTAATCTATCTAAACTAAAAATAGTTAAATTATTAAAAAAAAAATTAATATTTGAATATTAAAAAAGTCTAAAAAATCTCTCAACTTTCCATCTTCCCTCTAATAATAATAATAATAAAAAAAATTAAGAGTCTATAACTACTATTGAAATGTTTAGTACGAACTAGAGAAATGAATTTTAAAAGGTTAGAATAGGTCAAAGATTTATTAAACAAAAACTTCAAAGATAACGACGTCATAGATATTTTTTTAATTTATAAAATTGTTTGACACAAAATTGAACTTAAAGGGCCTAATAACTCCTTTCCAAAGTTTGTGTACAAAAAAGACAACGCCTTTAAGTTAGGGACTAAACTTACCATTTAACATCATGTATAAGCCAATTTGAATGTAAATACTCAACTCAATTGTTTAAGATATTATTATAAGCTCAATTAAGTTGTGTATAAATTTGATGACGATAGCTCTGTTTCTGATTTGATTAGTTGTTCTTAGTCAAAAAAACGACTCGGGTTTATGAGAAAAACTTATTCTTATTCAAAAAACGCATTTAATTAACGCTTTTTTTTTTCTTCCCTTAAGGTCAAAATTTTGTTCCCTTTTCTCTTTAATATATATATATATTCTTTTAGAATGAAATCCAGCTTTATTAGATTTGAGAATTCCCTTCCTAGGTTTAGGATTTGGATTTGCCAAATTAAACATCCACACCCAAAAATAAAATAATTATTAAAAAAAAACTTATTTATTTATTTTAAAAAATAAAAAAAAATAATATTTATTATAGAAAGGATTTTGGTGGTGTAGCTATCTTGGAGGCATCTATTGAGCTGGAGAAAGTATTTGGATTTATCCAATATGAAAAATATGCCTTTTTATTTATTTATTTATTTATTTTAATTATTATTTTTTTTGGATTCGCATCCAAATCAAAATCAAAAACAAAGAAATTGAAGAACAAGCTCCTGCTTCCTTTTTCTTTCTTTCTTTTGCCCCCAACAGAATTCTCCAGACCCTTCAATTCCAAACAATTCTCACAAATTTCCATAAATTTTTACTCCAATTTTTTTAATAATTTTTTTCGTTCTTACCAAAACGTTCCAAGTTTGCATTTTCGTACTATAATTTTTTTATTATATCAACGTCTCTTTAGTGTGTATATATAATTTTTCCGGGATTTTAAGATTTTACTTATTTATCTGTCTGATTTAAATATAATTTTTAATTTTAAGGTTTTGTTTATCTAAATAAATAAATAAATATATATATATATATAATTCTAGGTTTTTGCTTATCAATAAGACTTATCTCGGGTATGAATGTGTATACGTGTGTATATATAAACTAGGTTTTTTGATTTTCGAAGAATATTACTTTTAGTTAGTTTTAGAGTTTTGTTAATATCTTAATTAATGTTTTCGTTTTTTTGAAAAATATAATTTTTAGTTTCAGGGTTTTTGTTAATATCTTAATTATTATTTCGGTTTCTTTAAAAAATATAATTTTTAGTTTTAGGGTTTTTGCTGATATCTTAACTAGTGGTTCCGTTCACTTCAAGAATATATATGTTTTAGTTTTAGGGTTTTGTTTCCGTTCACTTAAAAAATGTAATTTTTAGTTTTTAGGGTTCTATTTATCCTTCCTGTACCTAATTTTTACGACGTTTTTCTTACATTTTTTTAAAATATGATAATAAATTGAGGTAGGTTTAGGTTAGTTATTGAAACGAAACCCGATCTCGAGAGATTTAGTCAAGAAAAAGTAGACTTTATCTTTTTGGAATTAAAGAATGGAAAATGAAGGATAAGTGAGCTAAGTCCTAAGTCTCTCATTTCGCTTTCAAATCTCTTATATGTTCAATGAGAGAGAGAGAACGACAAACCATAAAAAGGAGCCGTACATGAAAAACAAAAAAAAAAAAGCAGAGAATTGAAGCTGTGAAAGATGCTGTAATATTTATTTTTATTTATTTTGAGGTCCCCAACATTATCTCAATTTTTTTTTCTTTTTTTAAATAATTTAATCCCTCTACTGTTACTAATTTCAATATTAAATTTTTATTAAAAATTGTCATTAATGAATTCAAATGTATTGTAACTTGAAAATAAAAATTACAAATTTAATTTCATTTTCAGCCCACATTTTATTATATTGAGAATATATTTTCTTTTTGTTCATTTTTATTTAACTAATTTTTTTAATATTGAAAAAAATTTAAATTTCAAAGCAAAAGGGATGTGTTATGCACTAGAATCTCGACCTAATTTGTAAAAATTTTGGACCACTATGATGGTAACATTTTTTATAAGACCGTGTAATTTAGTTAAATTATAAATTTAGTCGGTAACTTTATTATAAGTCCCTATAATTTAATTAAATTATAAATTTAGCCCTTTAATTTTTTTAAATTTGTATCGAGCATATTTTTTAAATTTAAAAAATGTTTCATCCATCTAATAAATCACTAAGCTTTTTAGTATTTTTGTAATATTTAATATTTTGTTTATTAATTTCATTGATTTTAGACTTATTTAGTATTTTTTAAATTTTAATATAATTATACTTATTTATATATTATTTTTTTAAAACGAACTAAAGAATATAAAATAAATAGTCAATCGTTTGGTTTAAATGTGAGATATGATTAATTATTTGATTTCTAACTGAAAATTTCGGGATGTCCTCGAGTATTCTTAGTTCAAGAGGGACCCGACAACAGGAGGAGCTGGTTACTCAAAAAGAAATAGGCCCGAAAAATACACTTAATTTTGTTAATAATTTCACCAAAAACCACATATTGTAATATAACCTAATGTTTTTTTAAAAGGAAATATATGTATGATATCAATATATCATACAAATATAGTCTTAAATAAAAACTATATAATAAAATGGCATCCCTTTGAAAGGCTTCCTCACTTTTATTTATTTATTTTATTTTATTTTTTTTATTTATTTACCTTTTGGAATCTCTTATAAGTTGGTGATCGTGAATGCATCTTTCCAACTACGTACGTAAATTTAAATTTATAGTTGGGGAATATTTTTTTGAATATTTTATTTAATTTTTTAAAATATAAAAAATAAAATAAAGTGGCTCAAGACGTAGGCCAAGAGCCATTTTTTTTGTGTGAAAGGGTTGCTTTTGAGTTCCATACTTCTTATACGCCTCTCTCGCTAAAAGGGTGACCTACTTTTCATGTATGCATATAGCTAGGAGCATGCCCGAGATAGAATTAGGTCCTGAATTTAGGAAATTTTGCTTTTCTAGTGAGATCGAGATTTGAACGTTTGGACCTTTAGAAAGGGTCGTTATAGTTGTCTCGACAATTAAGTTACGAGCTAAACTTTCATTTTTACAGTTTGATTTGGGGTTCAAAACCCTCTCTCTATGCCAGCAAAACTACAATTGAATCGGACTGTTTTTATCTGATAAAGCTCTACCACAGATCACACCATGACTACATCTTTCGAGCTTCACAACTTCTTTGTTCGGTATCTGGAGATTCCACCGAAATGACTAAGTTAGGGGCATGTGTATGAATCTGAGTTTACAGTTATTAGAGACAACAAATAACGACCCTTCATGGCTTTTTAGGGATTAGTCGTAAATGTCTCCATTCATTGAAAACAGTTATCATATACTCGTGATATTCTTCTTATCTAGCTAATCTAGAATTTCAATAGCATTCTCAACGTAATAAATAATAAATAATAAATAATAAATAATAAATAATAAATGATAAATAAATATAAATTTTTTTAATAAAAAAACAAAAAGCAAAATTGAAACCCTAAAATCTTTTTTCATTTTATTAAAAAAAAAAAAAAAACCGTCTCGTCAAAAGAGGAATGTAAAATATGCAAGGTCGGTTCGTGGCATCACATGAATGGTATATTATTTATTTATTATTAATTTTTAATCAATAGAAAATTAAAGTAATTATATAATTCTTTATAATAATTTATGCTTTTACATTTCAAAAACCACAATTTTACACTAACCTCATTCCAATTAATATTTATTATTATTTTTTTTTTACCATTACTTACTTAGATAAACCCATCATTTAACATTATAAATAAAATAATAATAATAAAAGAAAGTCGTACTTCTCGAATAACAATACGACGCCTAAACTCGAAGTCACGGTTAGATCTGATTGGGTTCCACAGATCCAATCGATTGGGTCTAATCCTATCCGACCTAACCCAAAAACTTCAAACAACCGACGTATTTTAAACAGTAGATCAAGGAGAGAGAGAGACTCGTGTCTATTCTCTCTCCTAGCACAAACTAAAACAACGAAACGAAAGACAAAAAATATGTACAACTTTCAGGAGACGAGATGACTTTCGAGTAATATAATATCGTTAAATTATAATATATTTTAAATTAATTTCTACTTATTCAAGGTATCAAAATTCATTATATAGTGGGCATCTTCTAATCCATACTTATATCTATATTTGTAAGAATATTACAAAAATTCCTTTATTTTCTATGCTATTATTTTTATAAATAATTTCCAAATAATCAAAATTAATAAATTCACAAAATTGAAATAAATAAATAAATAAATAAAGGGTGTGTTTTTTTTTTTCCCAAAAATAATTTTCCTTTAATTTTAATTTATTTGTAATATTAAAAATATTTTATTCTTTAATAATAATTTCCTTCATTTATTACTGATCAGCTTTGGGTGGCCGTTGATTTGTCACAATCTGATAATCCCACCATATGATATTCGATGCAAAATTTTGACATTCTTTGCTATTATATGATCTTCTTTTTAATTCCTATATTCTATAGCCAAATATGTTTGTATCATACTATACTATAAATTGATTATTCGAAATTATCGTTACTCGATATGCCGCATAATATCTTTATCATAATATATACAATAAAGTCAATATTAACGTAATTTAGCGGTTAAAATATTTTTTATTTTCTTTGAATTATTGTAGGTTTCTCGAGGTTGTAGGTTATCCAAATTCTATTACTATATTTGTGAGATCCTGCATCGATTGGAGAGAGGAACGAAACATTTCTTATAAGGGTGTGGAAATCTCTCCCTAGCCGACACATTTTAAAACCTTGAGGGGAAGTCCAGAAGAGAAAGCCCAAAGAAGACAATATCCGCTAGCGGTGGATTGGGAGATCTCAGATCAGTTAGAGAGGAAAACTAAGTATATTTCTCTTTTGGTCCCTGAATTTTGAGTATCCTTATGTTTTAAGACGTTAAATTCTTTACTCTTGAGTTTTGATTTTAGTTTTCGTTGGGTCATAAATTTTAGGATTTTACATTTTTACCCTCTAGTGATATGAACCCAGAGGAATGAGAACCAAGAAGTTACAACGAGCTTTAATCACTTATATTCGAGCTATCGTTAGCTCGTTAAAAGAAGTTCTAAAAGATGTTGGAGTCTTTTCCTAGATGTTGTACAAATTTAAGCAATAAGTGATGATGATCAAATTCTTATACCTCTGATTTTAATTTTTGAAAATTATTGTGTTTTAGAACTTGAATGCTCGAGTCATTTAAGTAGTGTTTATCATAACAAGGCAAGGGTAGGGATGCAAATATCTCAATAAAAAATCTTCAATTTTCTCAATTATATACCATAATTAATTCACTAACTTTTTTTTTAATTATTTTATTTTACTTTACATAATGCAACTTTTAGCCCCGACCAAAGGCAGCAAAGAAAGCTATAGTGATCTTTAACGAGAGTATATGTTGCATGTGTCACGTGGTTGGGAGGCTGCTTTATGGGCCATTACAAATAGTATCAGAGCCAGACACCGGACGATGTGCCAGCCTTCTCTCTGTTCTCTAAAGGGGGTAGACACAAGGCAGTGTGCCAGTAAGGACGCTGGCCCCAAAAAGGGTAGATTTGGTGGCAGTCCCACATCAATTGGAGGAAGAAAAGAGCGCCAACGAGAACAACGGGCCTAGATGGGGTGAATTGTGATGTCCTACATCGGTTGGGGAGGAGAACAAAACACCATTTATCAGGGTGTCAAAACCTTCCCCTAACAGATGCTTTTTAAAGCCTCGAGGGGAAGCCTGAGAGGGAAAGCCCAAAAATTCCCGAGCACGATCAGAAGTCGAGAGGGAAAGAAATGGAGTCGACTCTCCCGAGGACATTGGGCTGTGTAGCCCCACCATGTCGTAATATTTTATATAAGTTTTTTGTTAGGGATGTTCGTAAATTGGGTTGGGTTGAGGAATTCACACATTTTTTAAAAAAATTTAATCCAATGGTTCAAGTTGCAAGTCTTCTCAACCAAAATCAATCTTTATTAAATAATTAATTCAACCCAAACCAACCACATATTTAATTTTTGCTTTTTAATAAAAATAAAATGTCAATTCAATATAAAATTAAAAATATCTTCTAAATAATTAAAAATTAATTTTAAGAGTGGTTGATAAATAAATAATAAAAAGATAATTATAAAAATAATATATATACATATATATTATTATTGGTTCGTAAGAAAAAAAATCTAATTGCGTAGATAAATAAACAAATAATAACTTTTAAGAAGAAAATAAAATCTAAAGAAGAATATAATATTGTGAAAGATTAGAAGTATTGATACTATATTTAGCCACAATTGGCATCACAAAACAAAAGACACATTACTATATTTGGTGCACTTATATATTTCTCTTTCATATTCTTTCCCCTTTTAAGATATTATAATTAAAATGATTTCTTAAGATATTATAATTAAAATGATTATGAGTTGACTATATCAACTTTCCAAGTTTCTTAACAAAAAAAATTTCAACTTCTAAAATTTGAAACTCTGACCTAAAAAATAATGTAAATACCTAAAATATAATTATTTTTTATTTTTTTTTATTTTTTTTTCACGACAGTTATAGTTAGTGTTATAGAGCTTGATTGTCCTTAAAAGAAGGGAATACTCTTAGGAACAACAATACTCGGCATTGGAATGACATTGTCAACTTCTTTATCGGACACCTGAAGAAGAAGGGAATACTCTTAGGAACAACAATACTCGGCATTGGAATGACATTGTCAACTTCTTTATCGGACACCTGAAGATTTTTCAAGATAAGGGCATAACTCTGGTACCACAATAAACAAACGACCTTTCATATTGATATGATATTGTCCACTTTGAACATTAATTTTTGTAGTTTTACTTTTAATTTCTTCAAAAAAAAAAAAAAAAAAACTCTCATACCTATGGATTTCTTGCTCGTATACCTATAATCTTCCCATTAATTAGTCAGTGTAGGACTCCAACTCTAATCTTCTAGAAGTACTCATTCTACACGAGCATGATTATGCAAATCTATGTTTAGGGCATGGCTCTGATACCATGTTAGACGAACACGACTCTTCACAATGGTATGATATTGTCCACTTTGAGCATAAGCTCTCATGACTTTGCATTGGACTTCCCCAAAAGGTCTCACACCAATGGAGAGTGTATTCTTAGATTATAAACCCATGACCATTCCCTAAATTAACCAATGTGGGACACTTTCATCAAACACTCCAGTGTTTTAGTGTAGATTTTGGGGCCTGTTATGCCCCTGTAGCGGCTAGCCCAACAAGGAGATGGTTAGTAATGTCTTGCCAAGCCCCTAATGGAAAAGCACCATTTATTAGCACACTGACTAATGTATCAACTGTCTTAAAGAAATAGTAACCATAGGAAACTTGTAAGAGATCTTAAATATCAACCGGAAATAAATATAATTGCATATTTACCGTGAAATTATAACACCTGAATAAAGAAGAGGTATATGAATAAATCGAAATTATATTTGAATGAGAAAGATCCAAAGGTTATGATAGCTAAGAAAAACTTAAAAAGAATTGAAAGTTGATACCTATACCAACAAAGTGTACCTTCCTTTTCAGTGGCTCAATCATAAGAATTTTATGATTAGGGTGCTTTCCATATTATAATTCTATGTTGGGTAACCTCTTGCAAATCTTCCTAGAATGCATGTAAGGACAAAGTATGCCGGAAAAACTTGTGCTAATGTGTGGAATAGTCTTCACTCTAAAAAGCGAAAGATCATGTTGCATGGGAGGCAAGAAAATGTCAAGCAATTCATACTTAAAACTAAAAATGAAAAATGTGCTTATGTACGAAAAGAGGGAAATGTGATCATGCCCAGAGAACAAAGTTTCTATGAGATCCCATATCGATTGTAGGGGAACGAGTGCCAATGAGGACGATGGGTCCTAAAGGGGGTGGATTGTGAGATCACACATCGGTTCGGAGGAGAACATAATATTCTTTATAAGGGTGTGGAAACCTTTCCCTAGCAGACACGTTCTAAAAACGTTTCAACAAAACAATCATTGATGTGTTTCCCACGAAGAGTTGTGTGAAGTACATGTTGTTGTTGAGTTTCTTGATTCCTCCAACGATTTGAAAATCATCCATAGTGTTGATTATACTTCAGTGATACCAAACAAATTCTTTCGACACAAAATATGCAGAGTCACGGACTACTCGCGACACAAAAGAAACTGACTCACTAATAATTTCAAGAAATCGTTATGATGTGAAAGATTAGACAGAGCCTCCACGATTTGGAAATCACTCATAGTGTTGATTATACCTTGTAATACCAAACAAGTTCTTTCGACATAAAACATGCAGAGTCACGAACTACTCATGACACAAAAGAAACTGACTGACTAATAATCTCAAGAAATCGTTATGATATGTAAGATTAGACAGAGCTGCAACCAACCACAGAGCATACTAAGAATTTTCAAAGAGATCAAACAACCTACACTAACATGGCTCTAAGAATTCCAAGACATCAAACAACCTACACTAACATGGCTCTGATAGCAAATTGTTAAACATAACTGTTTGAGGGAATCACTTGCACTCTTTATTAACACCAATCAAGAAGAGATTACAAGACACTCTGTACATACTACTACACTTTATGTTTTGAATTTCCTGATATTATCAGTGAGTGAGTTTCTTTTGTGTCGTGAGTAGTCCGTGACTCTACAAGTATTATGTCGAAAGAGCTTGTTTGTTATTACTGAAGTATAAACAACACAATTTCCAAATTATTTGAGGAATAAAGAAACTCAACAATTATAACAAGTGGATAACATGCCTGATGTCCTATTTACAAGAACAAAACTTTTAGGAGATTGTTGGTAAGAGTAAAATAAAGGAAGATTCTAATGGCACTTTGCCCAAATGGAGAATCAAACAAGGCAAAAGTATATTAGAAGTGACAAGAAATCTAAAGAAGCATGAAACACGTTCATGACGCTGTAGAACGATACTATTTGTGTTCAACACTGCCACCATAGGCTCAACTCGTCAGTCCTCTCTTTCCTCGAATTTGCAAATGTACAAAATGACGGGAAAAAAATCGTCAAAACCTAGTCCATCTAACCTTCGTAACAGGAAATTTAAAAATCAAATCCCTGCCGAGAGATCCGACTAAATTAACACAAATAAATTCCGTATGTTGTGGAAATCAATTCAAAATTTACCTCTTCCTAGCCATTTTCGACAGGTAATGTATCGTTACCTGAATCGTCGGCAGATTCATCCTCATCGGAGCCTGCCAAACGAGCGATCGCTTCGAGCTCCTCATTGATCTACTCGCTTGTTGGTTCCTCTTCCTCCGACGATCTCGAACCATTGGACTAACCTTCATCGGAAGACGCCTGTCGCTACAAGTGTTTTGCCATAGCTTTTTCTCGGACGCCGGGGAGTTTCAGAATAGAGTCCGTGAAAGGGTAGTGACCCGACTTCTTGACAACATGAATGTTTTATGGCCCTTGGATTGAAATCAACGGAGATGTGTGGCTCGGAACGATTCGTTACGTGGTTCCATAATTTCCCCGCCAATAAAAAGAAGCTGTGAGTTCCCGCGTATTTCTGGGTTGGGCCTTTAATGGGCCTTCAAGTTGCATAACTTGCCCGGCCAACCTAGTTGGGGTAGTTGAAATTACGTAAATAGCCTCCTCATACGTACCCTAATCTTTTTTAACCCGTTTTTTCTATTTTTTAGTTTAAAACTAATTAATTAATGTTTCGATGATAATAAATCTACCTTAATTATTTATAAATATAATATTCTAAGAGTGGCATAATTTAAAATAATGATTTCAACCCCTTTTAAATTATTTAAATTGAAGTTAAAATTCCGACCGTAAATGAGATTGAATTGAAAATACTTTATTGCCCTTATAGATCACAGGTGGAGATTTGGAATTTTTTTAATATTTAAAGAAAAATAATTAAAATATAGTAATTAATTTGAAAAATAAAATAAAAATAAGAAAGGACAGTCTGCAAAAGCAGGTTGCCGTTGGCCCGTTGGACGTTTAGATTAAATAAAATAATATATAAAATTTGACCGTTAGTCATAGAATTTATTATTATAATATTATTATTTACTTTTAATCTTCACCGGTCATTTGTTTTTTTAATTCAATCCAATGATCTAAATTCAATTATGATTTTTGTTACTTCCTATTTAAATCAATCTTCTCCCTTTTACACAACACATTTCTACCTCTTTCATTCTCTCCAAACTTTTCAATTTTCTTCTTCGTGCTTGAAAGTGGAGTAAACCAAATTACGGTATTATTTTCTCTGAATCTATTTTTTTTTAATATAGAAATTATTATTGGGTATTATTTTCTCTAACTCTATTTTTTTTTAATATATAAATTATTATTGTAATTTATTGCGTATAAAATTATTTGAAATTTTTTTTATAATATTTCAAACAATTGGTATCGAGCTTGTTTGTGTAGACTTATTTTTTTTTTTATATAAACATTATTGTTTGAGCTTATGACAAATTTAGGAGTCACCCGTGATATTATTGAAGAAGAATCTACCTCTAGACCTCCTTATTTTGATGGTTCAAATTATGGTTATTGGAAGATTAGAATGAAAATTTATTTACAATCAATTGATTATAGTTTATGGTTAAATGTCGTTAAAGGTCCTTACGTTCCAATGAAAAATGTTAATAATACTAAAGTGCCTAAATTAGAAGATGAATTCGATGAGTATGATATGAAAAAATGTTCTCTTAATGCTAGAGCTATACATTATTTGTATTGTGCTTTGAGTAATGATGAATTTAATAGAGTATTGATGTGTTCTTCTGCAAGTGAAATTTGGAAAACTCTTGAATTAATTCACGAGAAAACAAATCAAATTAAAGAAACACAAATTAGCATGTTAGTTCATAATTACGAACACTTTAAAATGGATATACATGAGTCTATTGAGGAAATGTTTACTAGATTTATTAATATTATAAATTCTTTGAAAAAACTTGGCAAAATTTATACTGCCTCCGAAAATGTCTCGAAAATTCTTACGTCTCTACCTAAAAATTGGGAGACAAAAGTGACGGATATTCAAAATGCAAAGGATCTTACAAAACTTACTTTGGAAGAATTCATCGGTTTCCTCGTGACACATGAGATTATTGTTTCAAAGACCATCTTAGAAGTTGACTCCGAAGATGAGGAAATCCTTCGTGAAGAAGATGTTGCCTATTTGACACTTAAATATAAAAATTTCGTCGAGAGAAAGAAACAACTCAAGAGACATATCTTCAGCCAAAGAGAGTCGGACAAAATGTGAACAATAGCACAAATGATGTGATAAGTAAGACAAATCATATTAAAATAAATTGTCATCTCACCGAATCATCGTGAAAACTACTTGAGATGATAACGATGAAAGTAGAAGCGAGAACAACTATTAGTTCGACCATTCGAGATGAGGATTGACTTGTCAACAAATATATCTATTGAACTATACTGTCTCGAACAAACTTATCATACTATTTGTGACAGATTTTAAATCTTTAAACACACGATTTAGAATGATTTTAAATCAAATAAATCTAAATATTTTTTGGAAATCATTTTTAAGAAGAAAAAAAAATGTTCATCACTTCTAGTCAGAGTACTCACATGTAATTGAAAGGGAAGTAGAAGCCGTAGCCATAACAAAAGACCTTCACTTTGAGCTTTATCCACCAGAAAGTATGTTGTTCAATGATCAATTCTCTACAAATACTCTGTATTCACTACTCAAATGTTTAAACACAGTCGTGATATGCTTCAATCGACTCGAATTTACGAATGTACCGATCCATTTTCCAATTCGAAACAAAATAACAGAGATCAAAAAAATGCAAAAGCTCAAGGATGTGTTGACTTCCAAAACCAGATCTATTGAATTCTTAAAGCTAGTTTTTTGTAACTCACCTGTCAATCGAGGCACAAGCAGAAGCAGCATTTGATTTAAATGGTTTCAAGGAACTGACCAAAACTCGGGTACTTTGGCTCCCAGCCTATTTCTGCTCGAGTCTTCGAGTTGTTCAATCTCTTTCCTAAAGGATCCTTGGTTCCTGCAAATTCATGTCATTCATCTATAATCATGGATATCAGAGCATCACAAGATGAAGTGCAGCTATGGTGAAAGTAGTAAAAGAAGGGTAAATAATGCATAAGATTAGTAGAAGCCTTTTTCTGAGTCATATAAGCATGCAAAACACAATAAAAGGAGTAAAAGAAAGGCTTTACCAGTAAAGCCTTCGAACTTTTTACTGAACTTCCCACTCTTCATCATCAGGTCCATGATTTCTTGCCTGGGATCATGAGATAGTTCTAATCAAATTTCTTTCCTTCCACTGCTTTAATTCTAAAGTTTTGAAGTATTGGGGATGTTTATCTTCAACTAGCAGTAGAAGAAGGATTAACCTGGACAAAGGATGATTATCACAACCTAAGAAAATCCGTCCACGAAGTTTTTTCTTAAGAATAGCCACGGAGAGAGAAGCAGCATCCTGCTCGATAAAAGCACAACTAAGGGGTGCATGATAAATAAGAGAATCAGTGTAACAACACAAGCCCACCGCTAACAGATATTGTCCGCTTTAGCCCGTTACATATCGCCGTCAGTCTCACGGTTTTAAAACGCGTCTACTTGGAAGAGGTTTCCACACCCTTATGATGAATGTTTCGTTTCCCTCTTCAACCGATGTGGGATCTCACAATCCACCCCCTTGGGGGCCCAGCATCCTCGCTGGCAACCGATTGGTACGATGTGTTTGGCTCTAATACCATTTGTAACAGCACAAGACCACCGCTAACGAACATTGTCCGTTTTGGCCCCTTACGTATCGACGTCAACCTCAAAGTTTTAAAACGCGTTTACTAGGGAGAGGTTTCCACACCTTTATAAGGAATGTTTCGTTCCCCTCTCCAACCGATGTGGGATTTCACAATCAGCCATGTCAAATTCTCAAATTACAAATTATCCAACTTCACGAACTACATGAGAATAGTGATAGAGAAATATAAATTTCATCATCACTCAAGGAGATGCCCAGTTCGTTAGAAAGGAATGGAATGATAAAAAGTGGAAAAGGAATAAGAATCAATGCAGTTGCGGAAATAAATTAGTGCATTAATGAATCAAATTTGTCACTCAAGGGAAAATAGTAACAGTGATGAATGGGAAGTTCAAAGACATTTCAGAATCATCTGTGAGACCAACAAGATATACAGTGTAGTTCTGTATGTTTAAATGGTTCGGGCTTGAGTGAAAACACTTGGAGATTCCAAATAATTCATATACTTGGTTCTTTTATCCTCTAACCTTTCCATGTAATCTTATATTGAATCTAATTATATATGCAGAGAGAGCCAAGAGGAGTAACTAAGTCATGGTTTTAAAAGATAATTGAACTTCCATAAGCAGAATAATAACAAATAAATGAACATTTCCAAACCTCATAATGAATAAGATTCAGGATATGATCAGGACGCAGATCAACTGTCCCCTTCTCTAACCAATAAGAATGTGCCCCTCTATCTGCTTTGTAGAGTCCAGCCAATCGAAGAACGCAACCACCAACCTCGATTACTACCTTTTCTGATTTCAGGAGGACATCGGTCCTAGGGCTCCTCCCGATTGGTACGACTGGACTGTCCTGTATCCATGAATCAGAGAAAACTTCTGTTCAACATTATTCCAATATAAAGGAAAGGTTGTAAGATAAGTGATACCCACCTCATCACATGGTCCATTGTCATTGCAATCATATGGTGCGGAACTTGAAGTAAAAAGAAAGGAACCCTCACCATTCCAACTTGATGTAGCCAGTCTGATTGATCAATCAAACAAAATATTTTTAATGATAAACACAACATCAGTCCAAGCCCACCACTATCAAATATTGTCTGCTTTGGCTTTCCCTTTCGGACTTTCCCTCGAGGTTTCTAAATACGTCTACTAAGGAGAAGTTTCCACACTTTTTAAGGAATGCTTTGTTCCTTCTCCAACTAACGTGGGATCTCACAAAAGATATTTGGGAAGTACATGTAGAACTTGAATCTCTCCTTCACCATGTTTCAAAAACAGACATTACCTTGTAAAGCAAAATCAAATAAAGTTTAAAAGACAAGTTTGAAATTGTCTAATGGGTCATTGAATTTTCATATTCATATTCATCAAATTTTGGAGTTTGGATGGGGAATCGGTTCGAGACAATCTGCTAAGAATAAAGCTGCAGTTCCTTCAAGAAGATAATAGGAAGCTCATAAAATTTGAAAGATAAAACAAATTGAATATCATTCCTGTCATGTATTTCCAATGAATTCCATGTTTTCTAATCACCTGACTTCACCGGGATAGTCCGCTGTTCGGGAGGGAGGAGCGCAGAAAATCACATAAGGAAAACGACGAGCCGCATCGCCTCCCTTCAAAGAGGGTTGAATCCCTAATTGGATCAACTCGTCATGGTGATCCACTGTGACAGTCTGCCCATGAACTTCACATCCCGGATGTTCCTGCTCAATTTACACGAGCAGCAAGATCCTGTTATGAATGTAATCGTGAAACAAGTACGCCTAGAGCTAAAATCCCCCAATATCTCAGAGATTCAATTGCTATTAATACCTCCCGCCATTTCTGCGCCACTAACCGGCCAAGAACTCCTGGACCGATTATAAGCAAATCATGCGCTCCAATCAGACCAGACGTGGAAGTCCCCAATCTCTCCTCGGAAGCACCTTCATTGCAAAACTGAAGATCAATCACAATGTTCGTAGACGAATGAAATTAATTACCTGTTCAATTGCAATGACGAACCAGTGGTCGAAGATGCAAAAACTTGAAGAGGAGCAGCCATTTTAGGGCGTCCAATTCTGGAATTGAGGTGTCTGACGTACAAATTGAAGCGTCTGGAAGTGAGGTGCTCCAAGGAACAGGAAGATCGCGGCTGCGACCTGGAGAAGTGAACAAGTGGAGTGTGAGGTCCGCAAGAAGAGAAGCAGGTAATCGCTTCCATGCGAATTCAGGCGTGCTCCTCGAGGTAGAAGATAATTGCCGTACTGTGTCGATCCGGAAAGAGGCAAAGGGGAATGGTGGTGATGTGCGGCTAAGATAATGGAGAGAGTTTTATTTTTTATTTTTTAATAATATCTTTAAATTTTTTATAAAAAATTAAATATAGAATTTTCAAAACGGTTTTAAAATGCTTTTATCGTGGAAATAATTAATATTTTATTTTTAAAATATCCTTAAATTAAAAAAAAAAACGTTTAGAAAATAACTTTTAATTTTAAGAATGTTTTAGAAATATTTGAAATTTTTAAAAAAATTGAAGAGTTAATAAAACTATTAAAATTTTCTATTTAATACTAATAACGATATTTTTTAGACTTTTTTTTAATATTTATAATTTCCATCTAAAATTAATTATATATATATATATATATATTTGTTAAGTTTAAGATATTATTAACATTTTTTTTAAGTCTATAAATATTTTTGAGATAGAATTAAAAGTTTAAAATTATTTTTATTAATTTAGTATTTTATATATATTTAAATAAATTTAAATTATATTGGAAATTCTCATAAATTATACTAAAGTTTTAGACATAATTTGAGCCGTCCTTACCGACCAAAATGTAAACAGTCTAGTTTAAATTGGTCTGAGTTACATGGATTTATATATTTTTCAAACATTAAATTAACATTTACTTGTAAAACACATTTGAGTGTCTTATAAAGAATAAATAATTTAACTAAATAAAAATAAATTAACCAATAAAGATAATTAATGTAATAAAATTGTTAAAAATAATTTAAATAATATAAAATTCACAATTATTTATAATCTAAATCTAAAAGGTAAGGACAAAGCCGTAATTTCACCTAAAAAGTCAAACAAATTCTCGATAGACGGAGAAGAGAAAGGAACGGTTCACCATAAAAGGAGATGGATTCATAAATTCAGCAAGCAGTCAACAATGGCGCCAAATTTCAAACGCTCTGCAAAATTGGCAGGAATCGAAATCTCAGAACGAGACAACGCAGATCAAGTACCAATACTACCACTCCCTCACGTTTCCTTTCCTTCTTTCTGCACTATGTGGCGCCTTCAATGCCTTCCAACGCATCCAATTCCAAGCCCTAATTTCAACGCCTTCTGCAATTCCATCGCCTATGAATATGTTTCCTCCTCACATTCTCCAATTTCGACATCAATTTCTCTTCGATCTACGAATTTTTACTGCAGGAAGCGAATTAACTGCCAATGGACGGCCAGAGGAAGGCCGGATTCGGCGTATCGGACGGATCGGAGACGACGACGGCTAGGTTTTGTGATTTGATTTTGAGATTTGTGGCGATGATTTTGACTTTGGCTGCTGCTATCGTTATCGGCGTCGATAAGCAGGCGAAAACGGTGTCGCTTCAACTCACCGCCGCGTTGCCGCCGCTGCGCATTCCTGTTACTGCACGATGGCATTATTCATCTGCCTTCGTGTAAGCTTTACTTTCTAGTGGATTCTTCTTTTCTAAAACTCAAGATAATATATATATATATATTTGTCATTTTAATTATTTAATAATGTTTTTTTTTAATATTTCTCAATATTCATAAATTTAAAGCCTACCCCTTGCTATTTGAAAGATTCTCTGGTCATTTCCTAAAAGAAAAAATAGTTAAATTTTGTTTTTTCGTTTAATATTATTTTTTTGATATTTCATTTTCATTGAATGTCTATTTAATCCATGAAATTGGGATAGGTGTAGACATAAATAAATAAATAAATATATATATATATATATATATATATATATATATTCTGCTCACTTTTTATATATATATATCAAAATTATGGTACAAAATTACGTATATTTTTTCTTAGTAAATAAATAAAAAATAATGGCGGAATATTATGTTTTAATATTAAATTTGAGTTTTTTGAAATTATGTTAAAGATCCTATAAAATATTATTGAATTTCATACTATATTTTATTTTTTAATACAAATGATATTTAAAATTATAAATTATCATTAAATTTTTTAACGAATTTATATATATATATTATTGAATTTCATACTATATTTTTTTTTTAATACAAATGATATTAAAAATTATAAATTATCATTAAATTTTTTAAGGAATATATATATAATGAAAAAATCCCCTCCCGAGATGGGATCGAAATAGGAGAATTTAGGTTATTAAATATGGTGAATAAAAATTTTAAATTTTTGTAAAAAAAAATTAATAAAAAAAATAAAACTAATAATTGTATGAATTAAATTTAATTTTAAAATTTATTATTTTCTTAAATACGTGAGAATAATAATTTTATTTAGGTGATTTTGTATTAGGTATGAATTACTAACCAATAGTGATTTGTAGTAATAAATGGATTTTTTTTTCCTTTTTTATTTAGGTATTTTGTGGTGGTAAACGCAATAGCATGTTCATACGCAGCCTTCTCGCTGGTTCTTTCGGCCGTAAACAAAGGCAAAGGCAGAAGAAGCTTTATAAGATCGGCGATCACCGTGATGGACCTTCTGACGGTGGCGCTGCTGTTTTCCGGCTTCGGAGCCGCCGCGCCGTCGGTGTCATCGGCCTGAAAGGGAATTCACATCTTAATTGGAATAAAATTTGCGATGTCTTTGGAAGATTCTGTGGCCAAGGAGCTGCTTCCCTTCTCCTCTCACTGCTTGGAGCGACGTCGTTTCTCTCTCTTGCTGTGCTCTCTGCTTTGAGGCTTCCAAGGGGATCCAATTGAGAACAATAAATAAATAAATACAGCCTTTTCAATTTTAAATCTTCCTAGATAGTGTAAAATTTGGTGTTGTTTTTGTTAGGTTAAATGAGATATCTTATATCAAAAACGTGTTATCTTAGAGTATACATCGGGACTATGCTTGGGATTAGTGCTATGGATTGAACGTGTTATTATTGTCAACCCGAGCATAATTTACTTACAAATTAAGGTAAATACCTTCGATGAACAGGTCAAGAATTCAAATATTTTGTCTCTCTCGATATAAAAATATATTTTTTATATGTTTACATTAAGCCCTTAAAAGGAACTATAAATACATTCTAAAAATGAGTGAGTTGACTTTCTCGATAATAAAACCTTTGACTTTTGTATTCATTTGGTCAAATCTTATTCAACTCCATCAACTCTCGATTTTATCTTATTCAACTCAAGTAAATATAAAATAAGAGACTTTCAATAAAATTAAATTTAGTATTATTCAATATATTATCATATTGATTAATTAATAAAATAAAATAAAAATAAATGAATATGTTTACATTAAACATTAATTTATAATTTAATTTATGGAAATGTTTATATTAAATAGTTAATAAATCTGTTAATTAAAATTTATTAAATCTGAGTAATATATTGATATTTAATAATTAATTATAATTAATTATAATTAAATAATGAACGTAAAAATCTCACCTAGGAAAGCACTAGAAATTCAATGTAAGATAGGTGTTTAAGTTTACGAGATAATAATATCTCGAATTTTAAAATTTAATTTTTTAAAATAAATATTTATTTTTCCCACACGTGAAATTCGTGCCAATTTGCTACACGTGCCGTCAATCTCAGTGGTGACAAATTTCCTCTCATCTTTCTATTTCTCTCGTTTTTTTAATTTTTAATAAGTTTTTAATAGAAATTTGAATTTTATAAATTCTCAAATTAAATTCTTAATTTTTTTTATTTCGTGTTTTAATAAAATTTTATACGGAGAACTTATGGATTTTTTTGCACAAAAAAAAAATCAAAATTTGAATTTAATAATCAATTAATTTAAAAGGATTTATAAAAATTTATAAAAATATTTTAAAATTGAAATAAATACAAAACTAGGACTGTTCACTAAAAAATTTAATTCCATTTTGAAGTGGTTGAATATAAATGGTGTCACACCAACATCTAAATCTGAATTAATTAATGACATTAATTAATAGCCCCACAAAATTATAATAATATCTTCCAAATTTGGGAAAAAATAAAAATATAAAACCCCTTTTATAACATCTTTTTATTATTATCATTTTAGAACATTCCTTCTTAACTAAATTTGAAAAATCAAAATTTTAATTTAATGATTTTTAATTTTTTTGAACTTTTAATATTTATAGTTTTGAAACATTTTTATGATCAATTTTTTTTAAATGCAAAAAGAAATTAAAAACTCAAAAAGTCAATTCAAACAAATTATTGGTCGTGATTTTAAAAGGAAACATTTTGTCTTATCTCGTGTTTTATATTATTTTTTTCAATATCAATAAATTTACGTATACTAATCAAAATAGTCACGTTTTAAATTAAATATCATATATAATCAAAATATGTTTAGAAATATATATATATATATATATATATATATATATATATTAAAATTATATTGATTAAAATAGAGGCAATATTTAATTTAACTAAAATTATTATAAAAAAAACAATTTTATATTAAAGAAAATATCAACAAATAGTTTGTCCGTACGAAAAACTGTGTTATCCATTCAGGAAGCTACGGCTGTGGGTGGCGCTATCAGCCAAGCCAGCCGATCATAAGATTCTACGGAAGCAAATTGAATTCAATTAATATTAATAATAATAATAATTTTAAAAGGAAAAGAAAAAAAAGGAGACAGCCTGACTGAGAGATGACTCAGCATTCAGACTCAGCCTCTGTATGTGTGCCACGTGTAAGCCAATCCAAAAGGGCATTTTTGTAATTTCAATTGTGAAGAGTAAAAATGAAACAGTTTGGATAAGTGGATAAGATTGTAGGAAAAGGGCAATTTCCAAAAATAAAATAAATAAATAATTTTTTTTAAAAAAACCGCGCAAAAAGGGAACCATGATTTAATTAATAAAATAAATTATTTTTTTTTTCAAAAGGGAGTTGTTTTGGGCCCCACAATAAATACTCGATGACAAGTCATCAAATTATTTAGAATAAATTATAATAAAATTTATTATAATTTAAGGGTATAATTGAAATAAAAAAAATTTTCAAGGGCTATTTTGAAATAAAATTTTCAAAATTTAAGGGTATAATTAGAATAATTCCAAAATTTGGGAGTATTTTTGATAATTTAGGAAACTAAAAACCCTATTTTAATTATATCCAACGGTCGTAATCTTGTGGTTAATATGTTATCATTTTTTTAAAATGGAAACTTTTTTTTTTTTTTTTTTAAATTTCTAATGGACAAAAAAATGGTAATTACGCGGCACAACTTTGGCCTTCTGAAATCCCGCCACGTGGCAGGTCAATTTCTTACTTTTTCCTTTTGGTTTCCCTTTTTCCTTTTTCTTCTCCCTTTTTTTTCTCTGTCAATGGCGTTTTCTTATATATAAATTCAATCTCTCTTGATTTGTTCTTCATTTTAAGAGCTTCGTTTTACCTTTTTTGCTAAAGCTATCTTAATTTTTTTTCCTCTTGTTCTTTGAGAGTCTTTATTTTTTGATTTCGGATTTGTTTTTCTGTTTTTTTGGTTTCGGATTTCATCCGGTTCGCGTGTGAATTTTTTGGTAGATTTTTGTTTGAATTTTCCGTTTCATTCTTCTTCCCGAATATGGAGGTTTCGGTGATTGGAAAATGTCAGGCGAAGATCGCAGGAGCCGATTTTGTTGGCAGGGAGTTCGGGTTTTTCAATTCGAAAGTAGATAGTAAGATTCTTTTGTCGAAGATCTGTTTCATGAGAAGTTCGAGGTGTGAAAGGTCGAGAATCCGATTATCGACGAAATCCGTGCAGATGGAACCAATTCAGTCTCAAAACGTCGATGTTGGAAGAAGATCCAAATCTGTGAGTACTATTTTGCTCCCTTATTTTCAATGATTTTTTGCCCCTTCGATATCCTCCTGTTTGGTTGCTGCGAAGCCTTGAATCTTTAAGCCATTAGATTAATGGATAATGCTTAGTTTTAAATTAGTGGCTGAAGACAAGAATCCTGATCTTTCGTTGCCTTTTTGTAATCTTTTGGATTTAAAATTTCAATTTATGAACGGATATGATTGGATCTCACTAAGTTTGGTTGTTTATATTAAATGAAGGCTAACCACAAAGGCTTCTCTCCTTATCTTGTAGATTTAGAAATTGACATGAACTAATAAAGAATTGCTCCATATTAATGGAGAGTTTGAATAGAGTACTTCCTACCATGATATAGCCATTATTATCGATAGTTATGATCCAGAGATATAAGTATGAACTACAATTTTTTTTTTGGATAAAAAAACAATTTCATCTATGAAATTTACAAAATGATGGACAAATCCATGGTGATAACAAAAGGCTTTTCCAATTAGAAGCGAGGAATGCTTGAATAAGTGAGGATTATGTGCCCGTTGATGCCTTTATTATATAACTTTTATTGTTCTGTTCTTCATGATTATTTAGTATTCCAAGTTCACCATATGTTGATTGTGCCTGCTTAAGTTCATCACTGACGAGCTTCTGCTCATTTTTTTGCAGCTTGAGGGGGTGAAATTGTATGTTGGATTGCCATTAGATGCAGTTTCTCCCTGCAATGCAGGTAACCATTCAAGAGCAATTGCAGCTGGCCTTAAGGCTTTGAAACTGCTTGGTGTAGAAGGTGTCGAGCTTCCGGTGTGGTGGGGAATTGTCGAGAACGAAACCATGGGGAAATATGAATGGTCGGGCTATCTCGCCCTTGCGGAGATGGTTCGAAATGCAGATCTCAAACTACATGTTTCATTCTGCTTCCATGCATCTAACCAACCAAGAATTCCTCTTCCTGAATGGATCTCGAAGATCGGTGAATCCAAACCTAACGTTTACTTCACCGATCGTTGCAGGCAGCAATACAAAGATTGTCTATCACTCTCTGTTGATAACCTTCCTGTCCTGAATGGGAAGACTCCGATCCAAGTTTACCGTGAATTTTGTGAGAGCTTCAAGTCTTCATTCTCAAAATTCTTCGACTGTACAATCTCAGTAAGAACCGTTCGTTCTTAGATGGATCCATTAGCCTCCATTTTTAATGGTTTGATTTGGGTTCTAATACTTTATCTTGCCTTTTGATCTATTTCAGGGTATCTCCATGAGTCTTGGACCCGATGGCGAGCTTCGATATCCTTCCCAGCGACGACTAGAGTCACATGGAGTTGGAGAATTTCAGTGCTATGATGAAAACATGCTTAGCATTCTTAAGCAACACGCTGAAGCAAGCAGGAATCCTTTATATGGACTTGGAGGTCCTCACGATGCTCCGAGTTATAACGAAACGCCAAACTCGAACAATTTCTTCAAGGATCTTGATGGTTCTTGGGAGTCTCACTATGGTGATTTCTTCCTTTCATGGTATTCTGCTGAGCTAATTGCCCATGGCGATCGCCTTCTCTCGCTCGCCTCCTCCGTCTTTCGCAACACGAAAGCAAGCATTCATGGGAAGGTTCCATTGATGCATTCTTGGTACAAAACTAGATCACACCCCAGTGAATTAACAGCCGGCTACTACAATACTTCCAACAGAGATGGATACGAGGCTGTCGCCGAAATGTTCGCCAGGAACTCGAGCAAAATGATCTTACCTGGAATGGATCTATCAGATCAACCTCATCCTCAAGAATTGTTATCAAGCCCCGAGTCATTAATAGCACAAATCAAGTCAGCTAGCAGAAAGCACGGCGTAATATTGTCGGGACAAAACTCATCCAATTCAGAAGCTCCGAGGAACTTCGATCGGATAAAGAAGAATTTGGAAGGGGAGAGTTTGGAATTGTTCACATACCAGAGAATGGGAGCTTACTTCTTCTCCCCAGAGCACTTCCCGTCGTTTGCTGAATTCGTTCGAAGTGTTCATCAACTCGAACTGCATTCCGATGATCTTCCCATCGATGGGGAAGAAGAAGACACCGCCGAGACGCCATGCGCCAGTCCCATGTCCGAAGCACAGATGCAAGCGGCTTAACGGAGGTCGGAGTATCATAGTAATGTAAATATGGAGCGTGTCGGTAAGATCATTGATTAGAAACTGCCTTCTAAAATAATGAGATATTGTTGAGCCATTTCATGTTCAAAATATTGAGTAGCAAAAGGTGTGAATAAGGTGAGTTCAAGGCTTGAGAATAGTATTTTAGATTGAGGATTTATATATTAAACGTCCTCCAGAGAGCAGCTCTGTATATGCTTTATAAGATTCTGGTCTGGTTTGAAGCAAGAAATACTTCAAGATTATCATAGTTTCGTATGTAAAATTTCAGTGATTAAATAATTTGTTTTGATTTATTTATTTTTTTCTTTTACCTTGTGATTAAGTTTAATATTTATTTCATCTATAAATTTCAAGATTTTACACTTATTTTTTTAGTACGTTTATTTTTTGTATTTATTGTAAACTATATGTGATGTCCACGTTGGTTGGGGGAGAACAAACCACCATTTATAATAGTGTGGAAATCTTCCCGCACACGCGTTTTAAAGTGAAGCCCGAAAGGGAAAGTCCGAAAGGGGAAGCCCAAATAAGACAATATTTGCTAGCGGTGAATCTGGACAGTTACAAATGATATCAGAGCCAGACACTGGAAAATGTGCCAGCCTTCTTGCTCTTTCTCGAAAGAGGGTAGACACGAGGCGGTGTGCCAGTAAAACGCTGGGCCTCAAAGGAGGTGAATTTGGGGGCAGTCCGACATCGATTGAAGAAATGAAAAAGTGTCGCAAAGACGCGTTGGGCCTCGAAGGTGGTGGATTGTGATGTCCCACATAGGTTGGGGAGAACAAACCACCATTTATAAAGGTGTGGAAACCTTCCTCTGGCAGACGCGTTTTAAAGCGTTGAGAGGAAGCTCAAAAGGGAAAGTTTGAAAGGGAAAACCTAAAAAGGACAATATATGCTAGCGGTGAATCTGGGGCGTTACAAATGGTATCAAAGTCAAACACCGGATAATGTGTCAGCCTTCTCACTAGGCCCCGAAGGGGGTAGACACGAGGCGGTGTGCCAGTAAGGGCCTTGGGCCCCAAAGGGGGTAGACACAAGGCGGTGTGCTAGTAAGGACGTTGGCCTCAAAGGGGGTTGGATTTGGGGACGGTCCCACATCGATTAGAGGAAGGAAAGAATGCCAGCGAGGACGCTGGGCCCCAAAAGGGGTGGATTGTGATGTAAAGCCTTGAGTGGAAGCCCGAAGAGGACAATATCTGCTAGGATTGTGATGTATCCGTTTACCCAAGGTTATATACTGTGAGCCGTTGTCATTTCTCTCTTGCTTGCTTATATAACGTTTCTTTCGAAAATCTCTCTCTGCTCTCATTTTCTAAAACATTCTCTTAAAACCGAGGCCAGAGGTTCGAGCATACGTCGTTTAGTCGTAGGCGACGCAAGAACAAATTAGCTTAACTCACTTATCGTTGAAAAGTGAGTGTCGCACAATCGCAAGTCCGCTTGAGTGGAAGCCCGAAGAGGACAATATTTGCTAACAGCATTGATTAAAAATAATTATGGTTTGGATTCTTTTATTTAATCTAAATTAATTGATTAAAGATAATTATGGATTGTTTTATTTTATTTTAATAGTAGTTGAAAATTTGTGAGAATTATTTATGGTTAACTATCTCAATTAATTGATTAAAAGTAATTATGGTTTGGATTTTTTTTATTTAATTTTAAATAGCAGTTGAAAATTCGTTAGAATAAAATTAGTTAACATTTATTTAAAAATTAATATATGACCAAAAAAACAAAGGTAAAATCTGAAAAAGCTAAAATCAAATGAAAATTATACTAAAAAATGGACCAAATTAAAATTAAATGCAAAATTAAGAATAAAAGTGTCACAAAAAAAAAACTAATAGAATATTTATTTTTTAAAAAATATAAAAGTTAAAGATCTAAATTTGTAATCTAATAAATAAAAAATATCACTGAAAATTTTAAAAATATTTTATTTTTTTATCCTTATTTTTATTCAACTAATTTTAAATTTAATTCATCTACATTAAATAAATCTTAAATAATTTATTAAAAAAAATACCATGCAAATATATTTATAAAATTTGTAAAAAGAGGATAGGGACAATTCTTAAAATAAATAAATAAATAAATATTAAACTAAAATATAAATATTTATTAAAAATATTTCGCTAAATTAATTTAACAGTTGAGATTATAGTAACTAAATAAAATAAACTGAAATTATAAATACCCTAAAGGAACGAAAATGAATAGCTGATTTCAACGGTCAACCACTGCCATTCAACTTCTTCAATTGAAAAATAAAAAATAAAAAATCACTATTTACACAAACTGGGAGAAATATTCACATCATAATCAAATAAAAAGACTTCAAGAACCATTTATGAACGATTTTATTGCCAGAAGCCATTCGTGGACCTTCAAACTGAGCATCCCTTCCCTGCATCACAAAGTAAACTCATGATCCATCTACAGATCGTGTATCAGTACAATCTACAGATCGTGTACCAGTACAATCTACAGAACAGATCGTGTTCGAGTACAATCTATAGAACAGATCGTGTTCGTGTACAACTTATAGAACAGATCGTGTTCGTGTACAACCTATAGAACAGATCGTGTTCGTGTACAACCTATAGAACAGATCGTGTTCGTGTACAACCTATAGAACAGATCGTGTTCGTGTACAATCTATAGAACAGATCGTGTTCGTGTACAATCTATAGAACAGATCGTGTTCGTGTACAATCTATAGAACAGATCGTGTTCGAGTACGGTCGCACATCAAGTCGTTCTTACTCTAGTGATATTGTAGATATTGTTGAAGTCAATTGACATGGCCATAATCAATGAAAGGGATATCATAAGCACAAAGCATAGTTTATGGAATAAGAATCAATGGAAGATCTTATAGCATGAACATTCAATAAAGAACGGGATATTTCGAGAAAAACAGTTTCGAGTACAAGCAGCGATACCGAACTTTGAACTAATAACATGTCAGCTTGCAAAAAACCGACAATTGAGAACATAATATCATGCAGAGTACATACTGGAAAACAAAACATTTTCGAGCAAAATAGTTTACAGAGATCGACAAGACCGACGCATTGCAAGGAATAGATGATATCATGGGATAAAACGTATGAATATATGAATTCATTTCATACTCGAATTAAAGAAATCGAAGATAAAATGTGGCTTCTTCTCCTAGTTTGTGCACATGACATTGTGAAGTATGTATATAGCAATACTATAATAGAGTCTTAGAAATAAATGACAGTTTCACCTGTTAAATGATATGTCTATCATTCACAAGCAATCTTGGTGTCAATGCTGCTGAGGCAGATTGCGAAAGCCAGGAAAGCGGAGATCGGGTAACGATAATCCATTGTGAATAAACCCTTCCCCACTTTTCCAAACTGAAGGATGATCGTGTCATGATCGTCTGTAGGTTGTTCGTCTTCCCTAGATGCGACTAGTTGAAAATTTTTCACAGAAGCAATTGTAACTCTTCCATGAAAGTTTAAACACCAGCATTGAAGCCGCTCGTGCCACCGGGGAGTTTTGTTTCTCAGCATCAATATTCCATCTTCCTGACTGTCCAAAGGTTTAGACATCAAGCTATCCGTATCCGAATTCAACCTCCAAAACGGGAATGATGGAATCAATTCGATATTCCTCAAAGAAAGCTCGGCCAGCGTGGGAGCAACTCCTCCAGGTTCAACCGCAGAAGCGGGAATGGCGTCCATGACACACTGCATTCTCCTCGGACCCCTGCGTGTTAATCACATGAACTGTTGAGCATTTGCTAGACATCTAAAGAACAAATGCAGTCATCCAAACAAAGAATAACCATAAATCATAAGCCAATTATCCGATCGCCTTGGAATTACCTTGATCCCAACACATTTAGTTCATATGAAATGTGAGCAACAGGGTAGTTTCCTGAAGGGACATTGGGTGAAACTTCATTCAGATGCACTGGCCTTGAGGAGAGACCTTGCGTGCTTTTCGTGCTTTTCGTACTTTTCGTGATCTTGGCTTCGGAATGTGGCGGTTGCTTATCGAAGATTGTGAACTTGGTTCCTAGGAAATTAGATCTTTTCCCAGACAAGGTAAAAAGAAAAAACTCTCAGAAATCTAAAACAAAGATCTAATAATGGCATCAGAAGCCTTCAAGAACAAGCATACCTCAATTTCCCAACAATGGTGGTGTCGCTCCCCTTCGACGAATCCTCAGCACACAACGAGATATCGTAATCCGTGTAGGTCGGGCGCTTCCATTTATGAGCAGCAAGTAGAAATTTACCATCCTCAGTTAGTGCTGTGATTAAGAAATGAACCATTCAGACATTTTAAAGCTGTTGAGGATCATTGGGAGTGAGTCCCACGTTGGTTAATTTAGTGGAAGATCATGGATTTATAAGTGAGGAATACAATCTCTCCGTTGGAATGAGACCTTTTGGGGAAGCCCAAAGCAAAGCCACGAGAGCTTATGCTCAAAGTAGACAATATCATACCACTGTGGAGAGTCGCAATTCCTAACCAAAGCTAGGAAACCTCAATTTAGCATATAAATCACTAACCATTTGTCAAATTGAGGAAGAGATGATAGGTCTGGTTGGAGCTGTTTCTCTTTATGAAACACCGTACAATATGATCCCTTGGACCAGGCTGCAAAAGTACCTCCAGACGTAAAAAGTAAAATCTAGGAGTATGGACCAGGCTGAAAATGCATTGATCGCAGGATCAATTTTTGCGTACACAAAAACAACATTCAAAACATCTGAATTCAACATCATTCTCGATCAAAAGAAACCGTAAACTTAATGAACAAAAATGGAAGAATCGAAAGCTATAGAGCAAAGAAACTTAGGGCAATCCAGCGTACTCTTAAGAGTAAAACACATCATTATAGCAACAACATTCAAATTTCCAATCAGTTCAAAACCATACCAAATATACCTAAAATCCGCCAAATTAACAACAAGCGCGAAATACTCACTCACCTGCTTGAGAGAGATTGGGAATGTCAACCTGCCGGAAACCTCCAGCGTTAGGACGATCTCCTTAGAAATCATTCGCCAGCTCCGACAAACTCCGGCGCAAGCGACGACACTTCTCCTCAGCGGCCATGAGGCCTCCGACTCCTCGATTCTCATAAAAATATCCCTGAGAAGCTCCGAAGGCATATTGGCCCAACCGCTGTGTTCCATGTCGTCCCTCGGCTCCGGAGCGGAGCTGTCCTGCACCACAGGGCGGGAGCGGGAACTCATATCTAGAAAGAACCTCTTGAGAGACATGGATTGGCCGGATTTCTGTTGGAGAAGACGATGAAGATGGTATTAATCATCAAACATGTGCGAGAGACGCCATTGAAGGTGTGTGGATTTAGCTTCGGATCATTGCGGAATGGAAGAGAGTGATATAAATGAATCTGAGTCGGGAAAGGATACAGCTATGGTGATTCAACAGAACTGGTCACAATTGTTATTGCTTCGAGTTAAAGACGAAAATGAATATTCAAATAACAATAAATAAATAAATAAATAAAATATCAATTTATTTATCCGTTAAATTACGACTTTGCCCTTTCAACTTTTTATTTTTTTAAATATAAATTAATAAAAATATTTCTAAACTCTCAAATTTTTAATTATATTCTTATAAATTTTAAAGAGTATATATACATTTTATATGAAATTAAAAAATACCTTTATTTTTTTTAAATTAAAAACTCATAAATTTGTAAATTTGGCATTAATATAAAAAATTTAAGATTTTATTATACACAAAATAAAATTAATAAATACAATAAAAAAAATAAAATTGTAGATACAATTTGTATGAAAATTTGTTAAGATATATGAAAAAAAAAATTAAATAACCATGTTTGTTTAACATTATTTTTATATAAAAAAAATTAATGAACAAATTTATATAAAATAAAATTTAATAATTTATTTTTATTACAAAATGAAAATAAAGAAGATTGATGAATGGAAGTAACTGGTGAAAAGGTTGAGAGCTCTTGTTGCTGTTTTTGAATCATCCTTCCTTTCCTTTCCTTTACCTTCACTCGGGTAGGTGAGATCCAATGAGATCAAATCTCTCCTACATAGTGGAGTGGTAGTTAGAGAAGACAGTTGACGGGGGACTTCTATAAATTACACTCCTTATATAAGGTCGGGAAAAACATAAGTGCTAGACTCGAGCCTAGAGCTTAAATTGATATCAGCAAAACTAAAGTTTAAGGTTTAAGTAAATGTCCGTTTAATTCGTGAGTCAGGATCGGGAGGATTTACCTTAATGGGGCGGAGAATGGAAAAGGGGTCGGGAGGGAGTGCTTTCTTGTCTTTAGCTAAATTGGTCAAGGGTCAGGATTTTTTTGTCCCGTGCAAACACCGACTCACTATATATTTCTTGACATATTCAATAAATAAATATTTTTTTTGGTAGAAGACTATGTGTTGTAAATTTTTTTTAATAAATATATTTAATTTATTAATATATTTTACATTTTTTATAATAAAAATTATATGAGATGAGATTTAAGGTATAAATTTTTTATTTTTTATTTTTTTTCTTTCAAAAACAAAATTGGATAGTGCACATGTTACCAAACATGCGTTTCCCCAATTCTTTACGACGTTACACTATACGTGTAACCAAACAAGGAGAAAAAAGCGGTAGCGTGGAATGGAGTAACAAATCAGCGTGTCCAAACACGATTCGATATAAATTAAGTCCAAACTACGCTACCAAACAAACATCTATAAAAGCGTTTTCTTTGCAGATACTGCTCTCTTAGATTCCATCTCTCTCTTTCCCTTTCATAGCATTTTCTTTCAAATCTCAGATCTCTGTAAACTTCCTCCGTAACGAAAATGTTCTCCATCGCTGGATCTTCGGTTTACATGCCGTCTATCTCCGCTTCTTTCAAGCACAGCCAGGTAAATCGTTTTTCCTCCGCTTTTTAGTTCGCTTTTAGGACTTTTAGTTGTAAATTCAAGTTACTTTTGCTCGGAACTTTGTTAATTTGGTTCCATGAATCTATTGATTGCGTGCTTTACTTCTGCTGAGTGTTTCCAGGATCTGATTTGTTTTCTTGAAATGTATGTCTTTGTTCCATGCGATTAAAGTTACAGATTACTGTTTTGGCTACTGAGATTTCTTGTTGAGATTGCACGAGAATTTTATTCTTGAAGATTTGACTAGATTACATTCGGTGCAACGATGATAGATCTGATTAAGTTATTTCGCGTCCTTGAGTTTTGGCGTCGGATTTGATTGTAGAATCTTTCTTTTAAGATCGAGAAGTTTTAACTAACTTTCATATTTAGTGTGTTATCTAATGTTTAATGCTTCTGCTGGATTTTTCGAGCAGGTGTCTAACGGCAGGATCTCAGGTTTGAAATTAGTTTCGGCGCCTTTAGGCAAGGCCATTTTTCCCTTGCGAAGGAACTTCAGGCAGGGAAGCCTTCAGGTTTGCTGTGCGGTAAGTGCTCTTCTGATGTATTTATTTAATCGTCAGCGTCGTTATCCTTTTAAGTTCTTTCTGTATATGGTACATACTGTTTCAAAACTATTCTTGTTTGCTCATATTATTCTCTCTGAAATTGTTGCAACAAATAGGCTAGTAATAACTGAACTCAATTCAACAGCAGGTCATATACTAGATCCCAGTCCTCTTTTATGATATGACATGTGGCTGTTTATTATATGTGATTCTCTCCTTTTCTTTTTGTAGTTCTCTGTCTCTGCAGATTATGATTGTGTGAGACTAGCGGATAAGACTTCCATACACATCAAAAAGTTAGAGATAGATAGATGAAAACTGCTAGAACAAATCTGCTTAGATAGCTGCTGTTGTCTGTTTTAGAATTTCATCATCACATTTTCGTTGACTCTGATAATCTTTCACAATTGTGAAAGAGCTACTGTATTCTCATTGATCAGAAACATTACAACTCAGTCTATTTTTAAGACTTTAGACTACTCAATACATCTTGACAAACTAACAGAATAACAAAACGAACACTCAACTATTAACGTAAATTGTATTCCTAAATGTTATAGAGCTCTTTTTTTCTTGCATCCATACGATAATGTTACAGAACTATTGAAACTCTTGGACAGGCTAAACCAGAGACCATGGACAAGGTGGTTAAAATCGTGAAGAAACAGCTTGCTCTAGATGAGGATTCTGTGGTCAATGGAGAATCAAAATTTTCTGAGCTCGGAGCTGATTCTCTCGATACGGTAACAAATGTTCTTCAACGTATTATACTTGTGCAATATATTGTAAAATGGTATCTCATTTTCACTGCAGAAGCATCTACCTCCTCTGATGATCATTTATTTTTATTTTTTTGTTTTTGAGAATTAAGAATATAAACAATGCTTTCACCCCTGAATTTCTTTGTTTTTTTTATCTTTGGAAGCATCGCCAAGTTTTAAAAATTAAAAACAAGTAAAATGTTTCTGTTTTTAGAATTTGACTAAAAATTTAAATCTTACTTTACAAGGGGTGATTGTTGTTTAGAAAACGAACCTTTTTTTTTCAAAATAAATAACTAAATAGTTATCAAATAGGTTGGTCTTAGTTATTTTCTATTTTCTTTGTTTGGATGCCATTTGATTCCATTTGGTGTTTATCATTTGTCAAAAATAGGATCGATTGAACTTTCACTTCTGAGTTTCTTTGTTTGCAAAACATTATCATAGTTTTGAAAATTTTGAAAATAAATTGCAAAAATATGTTTCATTTGTCAAAAATAGGATCGATTGAACTTTCACCCATGAGTTTCTTTGTTTGCAAAACATTTTCAAAATTTTGAAAATTTTAAAAATAAATTGCAAAAATATGTTTTTGTTTCTAGAATTTGGTTAACATCCTTTTATTACTATTATGAGAAAACTAGGTCATTTTTTTTGGTCTTAGTTATTTTCTATTTTCTTCGGTTGTGTCGTCTCATTTGATTTCGATTCATGTTTATCGTTTTTCAAAAATAAAAATAGGATCGATTGAATTCATTCCATTTTCTAAAAAAGAAAAAAAAAGCAATGGAAAATAGATTTTAAAACCGGAAAACAAGTTTTTAAGAATAAATTTCTTTAATTTTTCCAAAATTTTACTTTCAGTCAGACACCCAATCTTTCCCTCCTTAGCATATATTCCCTCAAACATGTGTCTCCCCAATTTACTTATTCTCTCTGTACACTTTTTTTTTTCTCTCTCTAATCATATCTATTGTCAAACATGGTTCGCTTTTCCATTTCTTATGTAGCTATCAACCATTTTTGGTTTTTAATAAACATGAAATAGTAACAAACAAATATAAATAAAAAAGGGTTAGTTTCTGTCGCCTTGTTTCAATGGGGCCGGTTGTAGAAGACGTTTAGGAAAGAAAATTTGTTTGGGCATGATAACCATTCTAAAAGGTTTTCAATTTTATTTTAACTTTTTATATTTAGTATAAAAGGTTAAAATAAAATGTTCTAGAAAATTGGTCATTTATCCATTGAGTTAAGCACAAATTGGCATGCTTTATTCTTTGATAGTATTAGATAAACATGAGCTTTCGTGATAATTAGAAAAGTTAATTCATTTAGTCTATTTTTTCCGGCATTTTTCACCCAGTCTCTCCCTTTGGATTCGTCGGGTCGGATCTTATTTTTATTTATTTATTTTGTGCTTGATGAAGTGTTATTTATTATTTTTTATTTTTTTTTTAAAAAAAGTAAAGGGGAGTGAAAATTAATTTAACGAAGTTATTGAATGGATGTGTAGGTTGAGATCGTGATGGGACTGGAAGAGGCATTTAAGATCAACGTGGAAGAAGAGAGCGCCCAAACCATCACCACCGTCCAAGAGGCCGCCGATATGATCGAGACTATTATTTCAAAGGACGGACCGAAGCCCGCAGCCTAAATCTAATTTCGTAGTTCCGCCCGTATTTTAGATCTCTCTCTGGATTTTGGTAGCTTCTCTTTCTTTCTTTCTATCCACGTTCTTTTCCTTTTCAAACTTCTTAGAAACGTTTTCTGCGTGGCCTCACTTCCACTTCGTCCTTATTTATATTTTCCTTGATTATTGAGTTTCTGGGAAACCTCCATTTATTTCTTACTGCTACCATTGCGTCTCTAATTGTTTTTTATGTCCCATTGGATCAAGATCTACAAGGCTTGATAATTTTTTAGACAAAATTCTTGATCAAACTTAAATAAATATTTAACACAATAATGGTAAATCTAAAAAATCCATATCTTGAGGAGTAGGTTGAGAGTCTTTCTTACATACAAAAATATCTAAAATATGAGTCATAATATGTAGTTAATTTTAAAATGAAACTTTTTGTAATACAGTTTAATATAAACAATTACATTGCGAGAAAAACTTTTCACTTTGGAATAATTTGCCTTTTGAAATTCATTCGATAATGTTCGGTTTAAAATTCTGCAAATTTCTAAAAGAATATAACCCCTACAGACCGAAAAAAATAAAATAAAAGCTGAGCCTGAACAAATCAAACTGAAAAATGGAAGGGAATAAAAAAATAAGCCACAAATTGGTTTACTTAAAAGTCCTATTTAATAGAATTTCAACTCTTTAATTTTGTATTTAATAGATTATTGATATTATTTTTTTAAAAATAATATCAAGTCCATAAATGATTAGACACTCAAACCAATTGATAGACCATAAACATATTCAAATTTTTTAACCAATTAGACACCAAAAAGAAAAAAAAATGAAAGTATACTAATTTAGAAGAAATGTTAATAAACAAAAATAGTTTAGGAACTAAATTAGTTGTAAGCTTTAAAGTTTTGAACAGAAAATGAGTGCCAAATTTTATTTAATTCAAATTAACCATCAATAACCACTTCATTCACAATTTACTGCCACCTAATACCTGAAGCCCAACAGCTAAATGCCTTCTTGCAAGTTGCCATAAACAAAACTATATATATATACACACACATACATTTAATAGAAAATATTAAAATATAATGAATAGCTAGATGCAAAAATGACAAGGGGCATTTTAAATACTCAGTGTTGTTTTCTTATAATTTTTTTTTAGGATTATGATAATATGAAGAAAAAAAAATCATTGTTTACCATAAAACGAATATTTAAAAACTATATGAACCCCATAAAATAAAATAATATATTATAGTACCGTGTCAAATAATAACGAGAGCTATTATCTTATAATTAGAAATTTTCACATTTTTACTCACCTAACCTGAAGCCCAACAGCTAAATGTCTTCTTGCAAGTTGTCATAAATAAAACATATATATATATATATATATATATATATATATATATATATATATATGAAGGGACGTTTCAAATACTCAGTGTTGTTTTTCACCCACCTAACCTAAACTCAACCCTAATGGCTAAATGCTTTCTTGCTAGTTGTCACAAACAAATATATATATATATATATATAAAGGATTATATAAAAATGAAACGAATAAATAGGGAAGAAAAGAAGACATGATAATGACAAGGGAAAGGAGACAAGGAAGGCTTACCTAAACAGCACCATTGAGAAAACATACTGATTGGTATAACGTGCGACTCCAAATTTCAACCAACACACCTAATTCACAGTCAGTGTGCATCACATGCACAAGGAATCAGATTTCATGTTTGCCCATTCTGATTCAAACCCCCCCATGTGCCACCAAAATTACTCTCTTCACTCACTAACAAAAATCTTAGGGCTCAATAAAAGGACTACCAAGAGAAAAAAATGACTCCATAGTTTGTCAATTATAATGAAAATTTCTAACTCTATCAAACCTTGCAAACCTTGCAAACCTGGCTTCTAATGCAGGCTTAAATCACACAAAAGGGTTCGGTATCTAAAACTATAGCATTTATTCCCAAATTTCAACAGATGACAGTGTGAAAGTTCTTTATTTATAATTAAATAAATTACAAAGAGGTAGAAAGAGTAATAAATGAATATAAGATATATGTCTATAATAAAAGGGCAAGTTTGATATCTATGATAAGCTATAATGAAAAACAAATATCTAGATGCCTATAATAAAAGATCAAATGTGATATATATAGTAAACTATAATTTATTACTAAATATTAACCAGAAATCCAGTCAAATATATATATATATATATATATAAAAATACAAATGATCTGAATTTCACCAGCGATGGTTCAACGGAAAGAAGATCAACTAAAAGTACTATTTTCCATGTACTCAGAAAAATGAAATTAACAAAAAGAAACAAAAAGGAAACTTCCGGGATGTAATGAATCAAGTACAAGTAGAAGTGGAACTTTTGCAGTTTCGGAGTCAATGTAAGTGCAGATAGAAGGCATGAAGAGATAGGGCAGTGAGAAGAAGAAGGGAATTTGAATAGGGAGGCAGGGGTTTAGGGGCTGCGAAGGAACCTGGTAGCCCAAGTGGGGAAAGGGCAGAGGAATCAGGACCAGGAGCCTCGAACTCGTCTGGATTTGGAGGGCTGGGGTTGGAAGGAATGGTGGGAATCGAACCAGATGCAGAAGGAATGCTACCGCCTGAAGAAGGCAATAATGGAGCAATATCAGGGGAGAGTTCTTGAAAAGAGGAGCTGAGTTTTGGATTGGGTAGAGATGGTAAAGCAAGCAAAGGTGAGGCCATGAGTGCCATAATGACTGCTGCACAATACCAAAAGGAGGCCATTCTAATGATGATGAAATCACTCAACTCGCTCTCTCTCTCTCACTGGAGGGTGTGTAGTCTAATATATTTGTGAACATCGAAGGGAGGTATTATTATTTTATTGTGTTATTTACAATAAATAAGTAAATAACCCTTGCCTTTACCAAGCTGCCGGGGATTATGGTTTTAGGGACTTTGTTTTAAATGATGACGTGGGACCTTTGAAATGGGAGAATGGAGAAGCCAGGTAGGACAAATTCCACGTGGATGATGGCAAGTGGATGTTGTGGAGGGTAACAGGTTGTAATGTTTGGGGATGGGACAAAAGATTGGACTTTTTTGCTGCGGCTTGTTTGGTAGCTGACGATTCCTCTTTAACCCGTGACATTGGTTCTCCTTAATTTACGATAATTGAGATCCTAAAAGTCCAGTCCAATTGATCATAACTTTACCAAACTATGAATTTCACTAGTCACTCTAACTACTACGCCCTCTTGATTCTAATCACTCGAATTTCAATGATTAATCCCACTTCTCAAACTTGTTGTGCAGAATCAGCAGACAGTGAGGAAGAAAACAATTAAACCAATTTTATTTGAAAGATCAAGCAGAGATGCACAAAAGCTTTGCCAAATTGGAACTGACAAAATGTTAGGGGATGTGATGATACATTTGAAATGCCAAAAAGAAATTGGCTTGCATTTGTATTTCAGAGAGCACCGAGCAAAATCTCCAACATAGGGATGGGATGTTCAAGGTTTTAATTTTTTCGAACTCAATCAGACTAACTTAGGAATGGGATCTAGTGGCAAGTGTTTTGTGTGGATGGAACGCTTTGTCTTTCCTCGTGGACTAAATTGACTCTTTCAACAAGTTAGAGCTCAGATTTTGTTAATGGATCTAATCTGTCCCATTAATATGTTTGTGTTCTTGTTTCTTAAGAGCAACACCAAGGGAATGTGAACTTATCTCTTAACGGTAGTGATTCCATGACCTTTTCTGTAAAATCTTAACACATGTAGGAACAGTCATTTCAAGGCTCTATTAAGGGGCAGAAAAGAGAGTGACCAACATGTACTCATTGTGGTTTTCCATTCCGTAAGTACAAGGTTATCTTCCTAGTTGTAAGCAGCGAAAAAGTCTGCACATAATCAAACATGGAAGAACGCCACGCCTGTTAATCAAGCTATAGACGGTGGTTCAATGGCTTAATGAATAAGACAACCTCTACTAACAAAATAAACTCCTTTTCATCTACTTTATGGCCCATAAGTAGATTATAGATCTCCTTTCCTTTCAACTAGTGAGAAAAAAAATTATACTTCTCCCAAGGTTTTTGGTTGCTCAATTTTTCCTACCTTCTCACCGAACTAAGTTTCGACCAAGTTAAGCATTCTGTTGGTTGCAGTCAGATGCATTTATAAGATCGAATACAAATAAGATGGAAATATGGGGAAAATATAGTAACGCTCGTTAAAATATACTCAACAAGAAGGTTAGGGTTTCTTTAGGACTTCTCTCCCGCGGCAGAGCTTGCCATTGTAAAAATTCTTTGTGATCGCATCTATTTATAATTGGCCTTTCAAAAAACTTGAAGCAAATAATGTCTTCCTCACTATTGATCGGTTGAGGAGATTATGTGGATCTAGCCTTAGATTTTCCTATATAGAGTCATGAGGGGCATCCCTTGGTTTCTAACGTTCACAAATCCATCTGTGATTTAAAAGAAAACTGGCTATTGGTTCTCAAAATTTCCTTTTTCTTTTGTGCTGTTTCTGTTCCTGGTTTTAAACAATTTATAAGCGCAACATTCCTTCGTCACTAAGTGTTGATCCTTTTCTAAAAACTTTTTGTCAGTAAATGCCATTGATATTTCAATTAATGGATCTGATGAGAGTGGCCCAAAACATTGGAAGTTTCAAATGGGCAGCTCAAGCTTAAGGATCTTGGTAGTTTGAAACTTTACTGGGATTTGATCTCATGGAGGTATGTATCTTTCAAAACGTTATTAGACACTTCACCTATTTGATTCTGATTTATGATATTTTTGGGCGGTAAGCCCCCTCGTGGGATCCTAAAATAAAGCTCTTTAGAAAGTGTTGTTCTTAGTGATGCTTCTTCATGTAGAATTTAATTGGAAGACTTCTCTCTATTTGACAGTATCATGACCAGAGGGAGTCGAGATTAAACCTACTGTATGTTGCCTCTTGATTGGACTCTAGCAAAACCACCCAATGGGAATTGTGCATACACGTTTTAGTTTCACTTTAAACATTCCATCTGTTATTTCGCTTATGTCAAATATTGTTTATACATTTTAAGGCCGTTGGACTTTAATGTATGGATTCAAAGGATGAGATTCATTAAAAGATCTAGATTGTTCCATGGAAGTCATATAGAATTATCTGGTGTGTTTGAAGCAAATGTATGGAGAAGAAAAGACGAAACAAATTCAATTGCATTGAAAACTCTTTAGAAAAGTGTGAACCTAAGTTTGTAGTTTTCTAAAGAGTTTTCAATATAATTGAAATTGTTTCTTCTCAAATTAAGTTTTGTTTGATTATTTTATTATGAATATCCATCGCATACTTCTAACAGATTGATAGTTGAATCGAGCAGATAATTCGGTAGCACATTTTTCTTCTTAACAGAAATATCAAATGATTTTTGTTGGGAAACGGAGAAGAATTGTAAGAGTACCTGACATCGCATGCTCGATTTCTATAGCTCATAAGGTCCCCTCCATTAAAGTACTCCAGCAGGACCAAACCTGATCATATTTGACGAGAACTTTCCTCTCCGGTTGAGCAGGGGAATATTAGCGGAAAGCAAAACTCGGAGTTATTGAACAAAACCTGGTGAGGATTAGGAAGCCAGAGTTGAAGAAAATGAATAATTGCAAGCTGTTTCAATCGAGCATGAGCTTTTAGATGACAGCGCAACATAAAATGCAAAACTGAGAACATTAGAAACATACAAAAATTTAGCTCAATCTGGTTATATAAGGGATCAATAACCTGACCTGCGATCAGTGGAGGATCAGACGCCAGTTCATGAAGCGCAACTGTTCCCGCAGAAACCTCAAACATTCAAATTCCAGCTTGTATACAATGCAAAATCAAAAGTTCAACAAGTCAGAGATGAAACAAATTCAGCAGTCTCTAATGGTGATTACTTTTCCGAGATTTGAAGTACAAACTCCTCGGAGCAAAAAACAGCTGAGAATTCACTCTTCGTACAATAAGTGAGACCTATTAATTTGCTTCGTGCAGAATTTTGTTCATCTGCTAAACATCAACGCACTTAATCCCTAATTATTCGATCGTCTGATCCTTCCATTATATATAGTCTACAAAAGCACAGTTTAGTATATTAAAACTATTGCCGCCATTGACTGCACAATTAGCAGAGTACAGCAAAGAAATTCGCGGATTGGCTTAAAATAAAGCTCGAAAAACGTTACCAAAATTGTCCGCCACCAATGGAATTGACGAAGATAAGATACTCGCTCAACATTGCCTCCGTTCTCTTTGCCAAGGTTCAAAATGCAGAGGACCACTATTTGAACAGATAAACCAAAGCGAATGAAGAAAATGAATGAAAAGCTTCACAAAACTTGATTCAGAGAAACAGAAACGATACAATAGGAAGAATAAAAATCTTCACAAATCGTGATTCGAATTTGGCCATGGATCGGAGAAGGAAGAAGTGAAGAACGATAGAGTAGGCGGGAACAATAAGGCGAAAATTGAAATTACGAAGTCGATGGCGGTTTCGTAAGAATTTTGCCATACATGCTCCTCCTTAGAAACAAAATAATGGTAAATTTTGTTTTTTCTGATATTTATACTCTTCAAATTTTAGTTTATTTTTCATTTTAGTCCTTAAATTTTTAGATATTTCATTTTGTCTCTAAATTTTCATATATTACACTTTTTTCCGAATTTTTTTTGTTGATGCTCACCTGACATTAAATTATAGTTAACATTAATGAGTTGAATAATGACGAAAAAATTAGTGAAGAATAATTAATTATAAATCTTTTAAATGGATTATACAAGCTCTCGTAGTTTTGATTTGCACTCTTCAAGAGGCCTTACTTCAATTGAGAGAGTATTCTTTTATTATAAATACATGATCATTCCCTAAATTATCCAATGTGGGACTTTCATCATCCAACGATACTATTGTGGAGATCCGTGATTCCTTATCGCATTCACGCAGCTAATAGTACAATATCGTGAAACAACAGATACTTAAGAAAATAACGTTGAGCTAAATTCGTCAGTTCTTGAGACGTAAGTCATGTAATCTTAGATTATCGACTATCGGGTGAAAATAATTATAGAAATGATGAAACTACGACCTAAATTTTCAACGTGTCACTTTTTTGCGTGTATTAAAACTCAACCATATAAAGTTATAAACTAAGAATGTTCACGAGATGAGGCTGGGGCATTTGAATCCTCATCCCGAGAAATCCCTGGTTTAGTTCTCCCATAATTGAGGAAGATTTTTATTATTTTATTTACCGATTATTATTTATTGTATGAACAAACTGAAGTTATTAGTGCAATTTAAATAATATATGATTGACATGCACGCAGACTGTGTTCAAACATTAATCTAAATGATCTATAGTATATGGATAAAGTTGATTTGTTTTATCTTGATTATATTATTTATACAACATATTACGTAATTATTATAAATAATTTAATTAAAATCGTTCATGAAGAGACATGTAAACGAAGGTATCCTATATAATGTTGGACTATAAAATATTTAATATTTATCTATAATTCTATTAATTGATACAATTGGTATTTCACACGATAGACTATATATAATTTGGTCTTAATCGTTACCGAGTTACAAACTCGTGCTCATGGGAGCTTGTACTTTGATTTGCATGAGCGATAATGACTGTTGTAGCCGGGTCAACATGCTTACGATGTTTTTTATTCGACCAAATAGGGAGGTGAGATTGCAATCTCGTGATCATAAATTCATTATTTTTTTTTATAAAATATAGGTAGACGAGTAGTTCCTTGAAGTAACTAATTCAATACTCAAATGACGAGACTCCACCCTCTTACCGACTCGAAAGAAATTTGATTTCTGGTTAAATTGTAAACAAATTGTTTATTGGACAATCGGTAGTACTCAAAGTGAAAGATGTAATTACAAAAGCATTTTTATAAAACTGGACGAAAACTAGGGGTGGATCTTGTAATTTACATGTATTTTAAAAAAAAAAAAAAAAAATTTTGAAAATTTCAAAGAATGTATTAATAGAAGATAAATTGAAGGGTTATTTTTTTAATTTTGTTGAAAATTTGAGGTACTTTTCAGATATTGTTAAGAAGTACAGGGGTGTAATTGAAAATTTTGAAAGTTTTAAGGGTGTTATTGAAGTATTTTCTACCATTATAGGCAAATAGGTAATTTAGCATACTTATGAGGGACTTTTTAGTAATTTCACCTTGAAAAACAATCATTTATTTTCATTTAATCAGCGAGCGTAGAAGGAGAAGAATCGCGAATGAAAGCAATCGATACCGTAGAAATTGCATCGAATCTCTCAGGCGAAGAGCCCTCACTGTAAACGTTATAACATTGAGCACTTCCAAAAATCACCAGAGAAATTCATTCATTCACTGCAAAATCCCTTTGTTCATCTTCCGATGCCCAAACTCCGCGTTGCGCTCAAAGTTTTCTGCTCCTTCAGCTCTGTGTTTTTGTTGCTATTCAACTGACAAAAAAGCACCAGTAAGCACCTATTTTGTTTCATTTCGTTTTTCTTCTTCCTCGAAATTTCTATTTATGAACATGTTTGGGAGGTTTTGTTTGAATCGCTTCATCTAATCGTCTTCTCTAAATTTCTGCTGATTTTGAGGTTATGTTCTGTTTGGAATTTTACCTTTGACTGACATGGATTCAATGGCGTTTTTGAAGTTCATTTGTTTCTTAAATGTGAGTTTTGCTTAATTTAAGCTGAGTTAGGGTTTTACTACGTTGATTTTGCTGAGAGTTTCGTCAGCTCTCTACTAATTTTCCTTGTGAACTCGTGAAATGTGAGAATCGTAGCCGTCTGGAGTTTGGACCTGTTGACGGGTTTTGCGATGAATGCGTAAAATTGTTTATTGCATTTCACCATATCAAGGCCATATCAAGGCGTAGAGATGTGAGGTGGTTCCATGCATTCCCTTTGAACTCTAATGGAGTGATGGTTGGATTTTGTAGGACGGATTGTGGAAGTGAATGTGTATATTTACCCAGCAATCTGCATTTATTATTTTTCATTTATTTATAAATATGCATTTTATTTTTCAAATCGCTCGATGGCTATCAAACTAGCATATTTAAATTTAGCTGTTTTTGTGTGCGTATCTCAGCTAATTTTATGAGATAGTTGCCTAACAACACTAGAGTGCCTGCCCTTTCTTTCACGCTGGCCAGGACGAGAAAGGATATAACGGTGCATTGAAAAATCCAACAGTCAAAAGGGAAACCGAAGGGGAGTTCTAAAAAGCAAGAATCGGCTCCCCTTATGAGAATATAACCGGTCCCATCTCTCTCCAAACCTAACGTGGTAGTTCCCCATCATAGGGCTTTCTATCTATAGATTGAGGCATTACAACTAACCACTCGCTTAAGTGTCAAATGGTTTTTTGAGTGCATTTAATCAATCGATCGCTATTCACTGACTCCCACTAGGTGTAAAGTGACTGGGTTCCAAACCTCACCCTTGAGAAAAAGATATTGAACTTCATTTCTTTCTGTCTTTCTGTTAGTACGAGGATCCCCGCTAAGCATCCATGGCTGAATGGTTAAAGCGCCCGGGTGCCACGGAATGGGTGAAGATCACCAGAGAGCAAGGCCAGATCTTCTGCATTTGTTAATCAGGAAACTCTTAGGATTTTAATTTTCTAAGAGTTGGGCATATGATATTTGGTAATTTGGTTAGGATGGGATAAAGGGAGAGTGCAAGGAGCGAGACAATAAATAGTTGGGTAGCTTGGGAGAGGATCAGAACTCTTGAAGTTTGAAAGACTTGTATCCATCCTTGCACAGCTCTAGTGAGTAGTATTCATCTCTTCTCATCACCAATCGAGCACAACTTAAAAGGTCTAAAGTTTAAATCCTCCTTTTCTTTTTCGACCGCAGTTTCTCTTTTCTTTTATCCAAATGGATAGTCCTTTTGTGTTTCCTTTGGAATGGAGTGGTGAGGGTTTTCCTATTTCTTTTGTAATTTCATACCAACAATGAAAGAAACAATTTTAGCTAAGTTTTGAAGAAAAAAAAGTTCCCAATCGAACTCAATTGGCATCAAACTACCTCCCTAGGCACGCCAATGGGATAGAAAGTTTAGTATATTCCTGTTTCAGGTTGTTCAATTCTAACACCCAACCCAACCCAACACTTATATGTTTGGGTAGGGTTGGATTGGGTTGCCCACTTGCTACAAATATGGAAAACCAGACACGAAACAAAGACACTAAATGAATTAGGATGGGGTATCAAAAGGACATTGAAGATACGACAAAGAGAGGCAGGCAGCAATGAGGAGATAACGAAGATATCGAATGCGAACGTCGGAGAGTCACAATGAAGAGAGAGATTTGGAGAGCTAAGTCGAGACACCCATATCACCCATATCAACCTTAGATTGCATGTATATGCACTTTTCCTTCTCTTTAGGGTTGTAGGGGTGCATCATTTGTGGAGGAATATCAGAAGATCTTGACCATATTATTTGGAGTTGTTAGTTTGCTCAATCTATTTAGTCTCATTTTGAAGTCTTTTAGAGTTTCGATGGCTTCAACAAAATGGTAGGGCTATGTCGAGGAGGCTCTGCCACATCCACCCTCTAGGATAAGGGAAAAATTCTTTGGCAATTTTGTTTTCTTATTTTCCGTTTTACGGGACATTTGGATTGAAATATTAGACTTTTGGAAGGGTAGAGAGGTTCTGGAGGAGATTTGGTATATCATTAGGTTTTCTTGTGGGCTTTGGTTTCTAATGTTTTTTGTAATCAAGTTATTCTCTTGGATTGGAGTCTCTTTTATGCAGTTTTTGGGCTCTTTTTTTGTTTGTTCTTGTGTAACATTTTCTTTTTTCTTAATGAATGCTCGGCTTCTTATTAAAAATTGCTCCGATAAGCCAATTTCAATCGCATTATAAGGGACCTTTAATGAAAGGCTATTTTCATTGAGATAGGACAATAGTGTAAGGGGTATCACTATTTGAAATGGTGGTGCCTCCCCTACAAGAACTCTCAAATGAAGTGTTGGGATGAAGCTTCCTGAATGGGTTGAAAACTAGCTTAAGGATAATGGCAAGGTGAAAGAGAATGTTGGAGAGAGTGATGAAATTGGGGGGCTGTCATTGAACTTGTTTGTTGAAATCCGCCCTGAGCCTATGCACAACGCACGACCCCAAGCTACTCCATTTAGTATTGGCCTCATCGGTCTGATTTGTGGCTGGAGCAATAGTTTGCATCTTGATCTATTTGAGCGGTCCTACATAGATTTGGAAGAGCTTGTGCTCGGAACGTACAATGGAATCTTTAACAAGGAGACGTCCTTGATTGTTTCTTACATTCTTTTTCTTTTGTAATTGTGTCTTCATGTAAATTCTGTCTCCTTTCAGTGACCTATTGATTAAATGCACTTCTTTTCTTTTGGAAAAGCCTTTTGTATTCTGATTTGGTTCAGCGCTTCACTTTCCTCCCCTCTTTTCTAATCTCATATCATCTATGAGATTATTTTTCATCATCATATCATCATCATCATTATTATTTGTAAGACTACTGTTTTGATCCTATAATTGTTTAAATTAGACAAATTCTAGCCTTTTCATCTTTTTTTGGGTGTAAGGATGCATAATTATCTTATCATTAAAGTATGAGAAGGGAGAGAAATTTGATTTTCTTTTTGGACGATTTGGCGAATACTTGGAATGATTTGTGTCTCAACTTGATTTGCATGCTTATAAAGAATCGAACATCTTTCCACTTACCAGGCATTGTTCTTTAATAAATTGATCTTCCATGTGCTTAAAATTTATTAACTGGTTCATCTCGTTTCGAACTGTAGCAACCAAATTGATTTGAGGTCTGTGTGCGCGGGGCATGGTTTGGAAGTACCAAGTGGTTTTTCCAAAGTTGCAGGGTAACTTCGTGCGGAGAATAATGCAAGCATTGTGCTATCATGTAAAAGTTAATTTACACTGCATTTCCATATTTGAGTCAATTGAATGAGGCTGGGCTGATCATTGTATGAGTTATGGATTGCAACAAAGATGAAGCCATTAAAGCAAGGGAGATTGCTGAGAAGAAGATGGAAAGCAAAGATTTCACGGGGGCTCGTAAGCTTGTCCTCAAGGCTCAACAGCTAAATCCGGACGCAGAGAATATTTCGCAAATGCTCATGGTTTGTGATGTGCATTGTGCGGCAGAGAAGAAGCTTTTAGGGAATGAGATGGATTGGTATGCCATTCTTCAGATCGAGCAAACAGCAAATGAGGCGACGATTAGGAAGCAATACCGGAAGTATGCTCTTCTACTTCATCCTGATAAAAACAAATTTATTGGTGCTGAAGCTGCTTTCAAGTTGGTTGGTGAAGCTCAACGAGTGCTGTTGGACCAAGAGAAACGCCGATTGCATGATATGAGACGCAGACCAGCTATACCGTATCAACCTCCACATAGAGCTGCTCCATCCTTTAATGTCGGGGTTCAAGCTAATTTCAGAAGCAACTTTACGAGCTTCATTCCTCAGCATCAGCCGCCTCAACAGCAAGGACACTCGGGGTTCAGTCATAACCGCGCGACTTTTTGGACTGTCTGTCCATTTTGTTCAGTGAGGTACCAGTACTATAAAGAAGTGGTTAATAGATCACTATGCTGTCAGAATTGCAAGAAGCCCTTTGTTGCATATGATATGGAACTACAAGGCTCTCACCCTCAACCCATGTCGAACTTGAACCAGACATCATTTTTCCAGCAGCAGAATTCCTTCAATCACAAGGCTGAGGCGGGACGCCCGGGAAACTCTCAGTCTGACAAGCGTCGGAGGACACGCAGCACCTCGGGTGCTGCTTCAGAAAAATTCACTGGTAAAAAGAAAAGGAAGCAGACTTCTGAATCTAGTGAGAGTTTTGATACGGGAACCAGCTCCGATCAAGAGGAAAATGTTGTTACTGATGAAGATAGCAGAAAGGATGTTGGTTGCTCGGGAGAGCAACGTCAGCGTAGATCGGTTCGAAGCAGGCAGAAGGTTTCTTACAATGAGAATGTAAGTGATGATGACAACGATGACTTTGTGATCACTCCAAAAAAATCAAAGAGAAGAAAATCATCAATCGTTTCTGACGACGACGTTGAAGAAGTATATGTAGATGGGGCATCTAAAATCAATAACCATTACAGATCTGTTGATTTGGATGCTGATCGGAAGGAAGTAAATAAGCAAGAAAATCATTGCTCTGAACGGAATTTATCGCATAGAAACAAGGGAAGTAAGAAGGCGAGTCATAAAGAAACGGCAGATAAGGATGTTTCTCAGGGAAGCACGGAGTCAGCTGGTGATCCCAAGTGTAATTTTCTTTCATGTTCTGATCCCGATTTCCATGATTTTGATAAACTGCGGAATCGAGAATGTTTTGCTCTCGGGCAGATCTGGGCTATGTATGATGATATTGATACTATGCCTAGATTCTATGCTTGGATCAAGAAAGTGTTTCCTTCTGGATTCAAGGTCCAAATCACTTGGCTCGAGCCAGAAGTAACCGATGATGGCCGAAGAAAATGTGTCAATAAAGAAATGCCAATTTCCTGTGGTGAGTTTGTTTTCGGAGCAACTGAAACCATGACAGATTGTGGTTCGATGTTTTCTCATGTTGTTTCCTGGGACAAAGGCTGTCGTAAAGACAGTTTCAAGATTTATCCAAGGAAAGGGGAAATTTGGGCTCTCTTCAAGAACTGGGATAAGAACAGTAACTGTGATTCCAATAGCCGATACGAGTATGAGTTTGTTGAGACATTATCGGAATTTACCGAAGAAGCTGGTATCGATGTTGCATTCTTAGCTAAGGTGAAAGGCTTTTCGTGTCTCTTTTGTCGAACGGTCAAGGAAGGAGGAAAACCAGTTAGAGTCCCTGCAGCTGAGTTGTTCAGATTTTCGCATCGGATTCCTTCGTTTCCACTCACCGGTGACGAACGAGAGGATGTTCCAGAAGATTCTTTGGAACTTGACCCAGCTGCTCTTCCCCCCAATGTTACTGAAATTGTGATCCCTGTGCAATTAAAAGAGATGGCCACTGCTGCTGATATTAAGACAGGTCTCCGGTCTGAGAGCGATGATGGTAATGTACCTGTAGCTTCGTCGGGCGAGGCTTATGAGATTCCAGATCCTGAATTTCACAACTTCGATGTCGACAAATCTTCTGAGAAGTTTGCCATTGGTCAGGTCTGGGCACTGTACAGTGACGAGGATGCCTTGCCGAGGTACTATGGTCTGATCAAGAAGATAACTCGTGAACCACGGTTCGAAGTGAAGTTGACGTGGCTCGAGTCCTCATCCCTGCCAAATGACACTATCGAATGGCACGATAAAGGCATGCTGATTCCTTGTGGGAGATTTAGAACTCAAAGGAGAACTACCATGCACTGCTGCACTTCCACCGATCCCTTTTCACATCTGGTTAGAACTGATTCTGCTCCTAATAGTGGCTTCTCCATCTTCCCAAGAACTGGTGAAGTTTGGGCATTATACAAGAACTGGACTCCTGAAATCAGACCTTCAGATTTAGAAAAATGTGAATACGATATAGCAGAAGTCATCGACGACGACGATTCACAAAAAGAAGTTATGGTCTTGAAACGCGTCGATGGCCATAACTCGATCTTCAAGGCTCAAACCAAAAACGATGGTTCCACACTCACTATGACAATTCCTCAAGCCGAGCTTCTACGATTCTCTCATCAGATACCTGCTTTTCGGTTGACAGACGAGCTGGGTGGTAGCTTGAGAGGTTGCTTGGAACTTGACCCTGCCGCTTTACCAGTATATTATTTTTCTTGACTCGATTAGGCAGGACGTTATCGACACTGTAGGCAGCAATGCCATTGTATACCTCTGTATCTAATAGCCCCCAACCCAAGCCTTTGGACAGAAAACCGAACCTTTTTTGGAGAAAACCTTGGCAAACCTCAACTTGTTTAGATGAGAAATCTGTGCTGGTTTGGATCTACGCTGGAAAACCAAGCTTTTTATGCTTCACTTTCCAAAGGTGTGTGCTTGGATCTTGATCTTACTGGCTTTGGTAGAAAGATAAGTTTCCCACTCATAATTACTTTGTTTGTGCATAAAATTTCAATTATCATTGTGAATCAACCACCTATTTTGGTATGTAGACTCGTTTGCCAAGGACAAGATGATGAATTTCTTCACTTACCAAATTTAAAATTTAAAATTTTACCTCCATTATTTACTTTTTACTTCTGATTTGAATTCCAAACAGTTGGTAAGTAAATTTCTTAGAAGAATGATTACTGGTAGTAGTTATTTTTATCGGAAGTCATATCTTTCGATCTTCTTAGTGTTTGGACGTGTTGGTGTGCGTCTCGACTATTCTAAATATGTAACTACTTGATAAGTTAGGAGGACGTTAAATTTTTGGCAGATGACCTAACTTCAAATTCCACTTGAATTTCTTCTTACTTGGGTATATGCTATCAAAGCCATTGTGGTTGCCTAATTGCTTTTAGCTTATAACATTATTTTCTTATCAACTATTTTCATATTTTCTTGCTCACGTTTTCTAGAACATTTCTCTCAGACATGACTCGAGGCTCGAGTATATGTCGATGCTATCCATGAAATCTGAATTTTTCATGGTTGACTTGTTCACTAGGCTAGAATAAGTGTTGTACAATCATTGTCTCGTTGTTGCACGAGTGTGATTTAGCTCGAAGAATTAATCCTCCATTAAACAAGCAATGGAGAGGAAGTGAAGATACTCTCCGTCCTTGCCCCATTCTCTTTTCCATTTTTTATGTATATCACGTCGTGAAAATTATATTATAATATTGAAATTTAAATTTTTTGAAATTATATTATCTCTTTTTCTTATAAAATATTATTAAATTTAATAGGTTGCTTATAGTAATTATTTATTAAAAAATTTATTTCGAATGATATAAATTTCCACGTATGTTGCTAAAAATCGGAAAAAAATTGAAAATAAAAAAAAAATATTAATTTAATTTAATTAGAATTTTGACAGCTGTCGGTCCTCTATGGCAAAGAGTAACGGTTCGCTGACTAGGACGTTTGGGTATATTTTTCAAATTTATTTTTTCATTTTTTTAATAGGAAAAATGACCTTTTTCATCTTGGAACTTGATTCTCTTCGGTGAAACCCTCACACTCACTCTATTTTTCCCTCCAAAACCCTCACGGTCCCTTTCATCTTCCCGCCATATCTTTCGCATTCCAATCCTACTTCTTAAGCCCTCTTCCGATTTGCTTCTCCGGCGCCGACAAACTATCTCCGGCTTCGCTCCCCCGGCGGCAGAAGAACTGAAAATGACTCCCTTCTGGAGTGATCGCGTGGACATTGATTGTACAGATACAGAAGTCTTTGACGGCCATCTTTCACCGCCTACATGTTCTGGTAAACGATTTAGATTTCCGTATCATTTCCTTTTAAAGTGATCGATGTTTTGAAAGGTCGGTCTTGATGTTCTGTTCATTGAGTTTCTGAAGTTGCTGGAACTTTCCGTGAGCCTTTTTTTTTTTTTTTTTTGGTGATTTATGAAGTTTTATATTCTGGATGATTTTTCTTGGGAATCAACTGAGTTCATGCAGTTCTTGGATTCCACAGCAGAGTTCTCGTATTCACCTCTTACTGAAGTTAAAAATTCAATTTGATGATAGGTTAAAATTGACTCTTTTGATTATCAAGTATGGGATAAGTTTTTTCTTTAAACTTCTACCTAAATCAAATTCAACTAGTTTCTCATAACGTAGAGTGATTATGCTGTATGTGACTGGAAACTGTTATACTTTTCACCTTGATTTATCTTGTGGTTCGGGTAACACAGGTGAGGAAGTCGATAAAGCTTCGTGTTCTTCAGGAACAGTTGACTTTTATGATGACATGTTTAAAACTCAAGTAGTGAATCCTGTAAGTAATGAGTTTGAAACTCAATTAGTGAATCCCCTTGGAGAAACTCAAGTGTTTGATATTGCGCGTGAAACCCAAATCTCGAGTCTCGGTGGTGAAACCCAGGAACTTGATGATCCCATTCCTGATTGTGTCAAGAATATGAACTTTGACACTCAAATATTGAATGATTCTGATTTTGAAGAGGCTGATGATTGCTATGATGATGAAGGAACAGAGACAACTGAAATTAATGTTCATGACGATCTATCCGGTGATGGATCAGCCCAAAGTTATGATCAAATGACCTCTCTCCGTGGACATGATGCGTCGAAAGATTTAGAGGTACTACCGGACACGTTGCCTGATAAAAAATGTAATTCAGGTATTATTCTTGTGATCGTTTGTACTAGATGCAAATATTTTTCGTAGCTTTCAATACGAGTGCGAGTTCGAACAAGTTTTAATTTAGTTCGCTTCGTGCTCGTCGTGTGGTTTCAGTATATTACGGCAGAGTTCCCTGTTTACAGAATGTTATGTCTATAGTTTTTAGTATATTCGTGCTCGTTGTTGAATAATGTAATTACAATGAGGATATAAGAGAAAAGTCTTGGGATGTTTATTTGTTGCAAATGGTTATTTTTTCATTCTAGGATTACAGTTGAAAAAACAATGAGTCTAAAATCGATTTTCTTTTCGTTCACCTTTTCAGGACCCACACGACTTGCTTCGACTCATGCAGCCTCATTGCGTGCTTCTGGTTTAGCCGCCCGTAGTTCTGCCATGAAGACTAGAAGCCCCCGGTCTTCTTCTGTTATGATTGACAAGAGTATAGAAAAATCATCCTTAAAAGGTTATCACGTTGATTGGCAGAGTGATGGGGGGCAATTCTGTGAGATTGATGGAGATTCAAGTAACATTAAGTGTAGAGCTTCGATTCGTGTGGCCTCATTGCGTGCCTCTGGTTTAGCAGCCCGTTGTTCTGCCATGCAGACTAGAAACCCCACGCATTCGGTTATGATCGACAAGGATGTAGGAAAATCGTCCTTAAAAGATAATCATGTTGAGCGGCAGGCCGATCTTAAGTTCTGGGCTGGCAGTTCAGCAGCAAGAAAGCTTTTTGCTGATGATTATATACCTGTTGGAGATTTAGGAGATCTCGACACAAGCCATGATGTCAGTTACGTTGACCCGCTTCGTTTGACTGCATGTAATGGTGATCAGTTGGCAGGGTTAAGCTATGTCGACTCTCAAGAACCAGGGGATTTGACTCAAGACAATGCTCTTGATTTTGTTGAAAAGTTTCTTAAAGATAATTCTATGGAGTTTGATCAAGGAGGAGGTACTCGTAAATTGGATGCTATCGTGCAACCAAAATCTGTTCCTAACCCGAAAGGACAATATAATCTGGCTAACATTGTTAATTGTATGAGAACAGTTGGAGAATCGAGAGTTTTTGACTGGGACGATAATCGAGAAGATGAAGGAGGTGGAGATCTTTTCTGCAGAAGGAAGGAAGAGTTCTTCACCGAAACTCGAAATTTGAAAGGAAAACGAGTAGACTTGAATGGTGACTGGGAAGAATGTTTAAGTATAAAAAATATGAAGTCGAGGTTATTTTGTTCTGATTCACGTCTTGAGTTTAGTAAAGGAAACGAGAATGAGTCAGCTCGAGACGCCTTCGTCAAATGCAAAAAGAACCTATCCAATAAGTTGGATCAGCAGAATGATGGCGAAGCATGTTCGGGAGAGTTGGAAGACAATGGCGTCGATGATCAACAAGAAGTCTCTAATGTGGGTTTCGATACACAGATGACAGCTGAGGCAATGGAAGCATTATTCCATGATGAGAGTATCCATAAGTTAGTTCATAATGATAGTCCAAAGGACTCTTTCAGAGGTTCTCCTTTCAGAAAGCCAGACTCGAGCTCAAAATCAAGGCGATCTGCTAGGGGACATGCTTCTAGTTCTCGGGTTGCCCCTAGGCAGTCGAAAAAAAGAAACCAGAAGTTTTCTGGAACTCTCAGGAACGTGTGTGGAACCGAGACTGTGAAATTGTCGGAGCGGAGTAAGAAAAGAGAAGCTGATGGAATTGGCCGTGACTCTATTAATGGATGTAACACGGTTCAGAAGCAGCTTTTACGTGGAAAAATCGTTGAGGTTTCACCTGTTGCACATCGAACGAGGAATTCGATGATGCTAAATCAATCGAAAAAGGCTAAGATTACATCTGGTGAACGTGAGCGGTCGGTTACAAAGGTAGGTTCATCAATCAAGAAAAGTTGTGGTGATAGAGCCAATAGGGATTCTAAAGCAAAGAGAACAAAATCTTTAGAGGCTGCATCCGAGATTCTCGAAACGAAGTCGAAAGGCTCTGAAAATCGAGCTAAACGCTCCATAGGAGAGCGAAAATCTTCTGATATGTTAGTTGGTCCGGTAAGTCTGTGTGAAGATTTACTTGGACGAACTATGAATAAGCGCAAGAGGTCGTGTAACATGAAGAAAACACGATCATCACCTCGTTTAAACGAGAACTTGGAAAGACCAACCAATGGTAGATTGTCCATTGAAGATTCTAACAGGCCAAATTCTGTTCAGAAGTTAAAGAAAAAAAACGATGGATGTTCGGTTTCTTCTATTGTAAACACTACGGTCGATACATTTCCGAGTAAAAGGCATAAACCATCCGACACAGTTTGTTCTACTCCGCCCGATAACTGTAGGACGCCTATAAAAGCTGCATCACCTGTTTGTATGGGCAGTGAATATTACAAACAATCATGCAAAAAGGGCCTCTCAAAACCAAGTCTTTTGAAAGAACTTCGTGATTTAACAGCTCCCGGTTTTGTATCGGGATCATTTCGTACTGAATCGAGGAAGAGAAAAGATATGAATGACGTTCGAGTCTTGTATAGCCAACACCTTGATGAGAACATAATCAAACAGCAAAAGAAGGTAAGTTTCAGTTCTTATACTCTTTTACCTTCTGCCAGGTGGTTATGGTTATTTCAACTTATAACTCATTATTGATGATCTTTCAGACGTTGACTCGCCTAGGGGTTAACGTCGTATCGTCCATGACCGAGGCAACACATTTCATTGCCGATAAATTCGTACGTACGAGGAATATGTTAGAAGCCATTGCTCGAGGTAAGCTTGTGGTGACACACCTATGGATTGAGAGTTGTGGACAGGCAAGCTGCTTCATCGACGAAAAGAATTACCTCCTACGAGACGCCAAAAAGGAGAAGGAATTCGGCTTTAGCATGCCAGGTTCTTTGGCATGTGCTCGCCAGCGTCCTCTTCTCGAGGTGATTTTGATATCATTGTTTAACCATGTGCTGTTTTTCGCTCGCCATTACCCTTCTCTAGTTTTCACAATGGTAAGCTCCACAGGGTCGACGCGTGTTGATTACTCCAAGTATAAAGCCCGGGAAAGACGTCATTTCGAGATTGGTCAAGGCAGTAAAGGGTCAAGTATGTTGTGATTTTGATCCCTTTTCTTTGACGCATCACGTGTCGTTCCATCTGCGCTGCACGTGTTCATACACATTCTTTTGCTAACGTTGGCTGTGATGTTATCAGGCAGTAGAAAGAATCGGGAGGTCTATGCTGAAGGATGATCAAAATTCAGATGATTTGTTGGTTTTGTCGTGCGAAGAAGATTACAATATGTGCATGCCTTTTCTTCAAAAAGGTTGGTTCAAGCCTTTCCTCATTTAGTTTATAGCATCAATGAAGTCTAGTAGGTTATTTTTTTTATAAACCAAATTATTAAAATTGAAAAGAAGAAAGAAGGGTTCGGCACGTGACAAATTGTGGTTAGACGACTAGGTGGGTTGGAAAAGGATGGGTGAAACTCGGGATGTGACCATTTATTTTTCTTCCTTTTTTTAAAAAAATGTATATTTTGTGTGCAGGCGTCCCGGTGTATAGTTCTGAGTTGTTACTTAATGGGATCGTAACTCAGAGGCTTGAATTTGAAAGGTCGATCTTCTATCATTGAGTAAATTTCATATAAATAATTCATAATTTTTTTTAGTCATTTAGTTTGAGTATAAAAATAATTTTATTCTTGAAGTTTGAATTAGTTTGAGATTTTTTATGTTATTGATTCGTAACACAAATTAGTCTTTGGAAAGTTCGAATGGATCTTGACTGCTCAAATTTCTTTATAATAGAACGTTTGAGATTCGTTTGAAATAATTTTTGAAGTGCTTGAAAACAAATTTAAAATGTTATTAGAAAGTCATTTCAAATGAACTCTCAACCAACGATGAAATGAAGATCACATCCAAAAGCAATCAAATATCATTTGATGCTCGTGTCCTAATATTGTTGAATGATTATGCAGACATCGTCTTTTTGTAGATCATGTCAAGAGGACTCGTTCGACGATATGGCTCAAGAAAGGTGGAAATAAGTTCCATCCTGTTACCAAACGTCGATAACTTCGTTACATAATCGTCTTGCAGTGTATAGTATATGGTTTTGATGTGCTCTATGTATTAGATTTCATAGTTTAATGTAAATGCTTAGGCTAATAGGGTAAGTGCATGTTATAATTTTATTTATTAATCTTATTATCATAAGGTTATGCAAAATGCAATTATATTTTTATTTATTTTATTATCGAGTAACTTAATGTAATGATGCGATTTATATATATATATATTAAGGTCTTATGTGATATTAATTGGGAAATTTTAAATTCTTGTGTCTTTATTTCTTTAACTTTGTGTTAAACTTATGCCAACGAATTTATATATAATTACTTGATCCAATTACATGGCTGATTTGAATTATTACATAATTTTTGCTTTGTTCATCATTTAATAACTAATTTTAATTCTATAGAAATGCAAATGCAAATGTTAAAGTGATTATACGAAAATTGCTTTTAATAAATATTAAATTATTCATAATATTTTGAACTTTACAATTTTTTTTTTGTTAAAATAAAAGATGAAGAATTAAAAATGTTATTTAAGATTATACAAAAGATTAAGATTTTTATAATTTATTTCATCTATGTAATTAATTTTTATGCTCGTAAATAATATTAAAAAGATAAAATGAAAACATTTCAAAATTTAGGAATATAATTTAACATTTAACAAATAACTTATAAACATTATTTTCACAAAAAATCACTATTTTTAAAACTAGCAAAAAAAAAAAAAAATGGTGTCCATAGGAATACATTTTTCCTAAGCAAAAAATATAAACGTTCCACTTATTAGGTCTTCAATCTTCGGGCAGTCTTTTTTCCATCTTATCGACAGTAGCTCAAGCTCATCCATTGATATTGTCTATTTTTTAAGCAATTCAAAACTTCTAGATCTTGATTCGAGATGAAGATGATATGATCTTTACTCATTAGATGACTGAAGATGTTCGTGTAAAGTGGGATCTACCTGCATTCTCTTCATTCATCAGATTGTCGTTGATAATTAGAATTTTGGAATGAAGCTTCCAGAGACGGGCTTATCATCTTCGGAATTTGGTCATACTAGATTGTGATTCTGTACGACTCGAACTCGCCAAATGTAGTAATGAATATACAGAGAGTTTAGGCTCATAGCCATACCAAAACCCAAGATTGCAGACAGCAAAATGGCATATATGGCCTTCAGTTTCAGCTGCAAAAAAAAGGCCAAAAGAATGTCACTATGATGTACTAAGTTGAGGTTTCTAATCCAAAATGAGAACAATGAAGATTGATATATTCTCGAAATAAACGTGTTTGAAATTTGCAGCCTTAGTTTTGATACGACTTATTTGAAAGTAATTTTGAAAGAGTTCAAAATCACTTTTTTCACATTCAAAATCACTTCGAAACATGTTTTTCATCATTCAAGATCAGTTTTGATGGCATGAAATTTGCATCTAAAAGTGTAAAACCGTTATCGTTTTATTATTACCCTTTTAAATGCTATTTTCAAATAATCAAAATTGATTTTGAAGAATTAAATACACGTTTTGGAGCGGTTTTGAACTTAACAAAATGATTATAAGTACTTCAAAATCACTCCCGAACATGTTAGATGGGTCCGTTCGGTTTTCAAAAATAGGGTGGCACTCTTTAGAAGCCACTTTGAGACCAAAGTTGTGCTATGTCAAATGCATCAAGATTTTACTCACCAAAGTATATAATAGATGAAGAATGATAGCTACAAGTGCAAATTCAAGAGCTGCATAAGTCCATATGTATTCCTTGATTGCTGCAAAGTTGAGCAGGCAGGAAAACAATGAGAATCATAATCAGCTTTAAATGAAATATTCGAAGTATCGTATAAAACTATACCGAGAATGACCGAGAATATCGACGACATGATACCAAACAACAACGCAAAAGGCGCAGCATAATTGATCGCCCGAGTCTTCAAGTCGTGAATCTAAAACAAACGAAAACAGAATCGAACAATGTCGAAATCTGAACACAACGTGAAAATATAAAGCTAAGTAGAATACATGTTCCTAAAGAAGTTCAAGTACGAGGAAGTTTGTAACAGCCCAAACTCACCGCTAACAGATATTGTCTGCTTTGATTCGTTACGTATCGCTGTTAGCCTCACGATTTTAAAACGTGTCTGCTAGGAAGAGGTTTCCACGCCCTTATAAAAATGTTTTGTTCCCCTCTTAAACTGTGAGGGTGACGGTGATACGTAATGGGCGACGGCAATTCGTAACGGGCCAAAACAGACAATATCAATTAGCGGTAGACTTGGGCTGTTACAAGTTCAAACAATTTCCTATTTCTTAGCAAATGGCATACCAGAAGCTGCTGAAGGAAGAAAAAGTAGCATATTGTGCTCATTAAAAGAAGCACCACAAAGTCCTGCCAAGCGCTGCAGCAAATACAGAAGTTAAAGTACAGTTTCAGCTTAGTACGTGAGACGAAAATCGGAAACGAGAGTTTTAAAACGCGTTTGCTAGAGAGAAGTTTCCACACTCTTATAAAGAATGTTTCATTCTCATCCAACCTCTCCAACCAATGTGGGATCTCACAATCCATCTCCTAGGGGGCCCAGCGTCCTCGCTGGCACACTGACTGGTGTCTGACTCTGAAACCATTTGTAACAGTCCAAGACATCGCTAGCAGATATTGTCCTCTTTGAACTTTTTCTTTTGAGTTTTCCCTCAAAGTTTTACAATGCATCTGGTAGGAAAATGTTTCCATACCCTTATAAGAAATGCTTCGTTCCTCTCTCCAACCCTTTTGGATTTCCCCTCAAGGCTTTAAAACGCGTTTGCTAGGGAGAGATTTCCACACCCTTATAAGGAATGCTTCGTTTCCCTCTCCAACCAATGTGGGATCTTACAATCTACCCCCTTGGGAGCCTAACGTTCTCGCTGGCACACAGCTCGGTATCTGGTGTCTAGCTTTGATACCATTTGTAACAGCCCAAGCCCACCGCTGACCAATATTGTCCTCCTTGGGCTTTCGCTTCTAGGTTTCCCCTTGAGGTTTTAAAACGCATCCGTTAGGGAGAGGTTTCCACGTCCTTCTAAAATATGTTTTGTTCCCCTCCCCAACCAAAGTGAGATCTCACAAATCTCTTTCCGCTCCCATTTCGTGCCCTGTTTGGAGCGAGTCCCCACAGGTTAAATAGACATCTCCCGTCAAAAAGTGAATAAAAAATCCAAATCACGAGAAACCATTGTAATACCTTATCGTCTGTGAACGGAAAGTCAGTTGATTATGCAACTGTCTTCCGTCCTGTTGTGCGGTGGTCGGAATACGAAGTAGCGTGACAGGTAAATTCTTTACCACCTGCCTACAGACTTCACACTCCTTTTTTCCTCTTATACTAAACCATTTTATTGCACAATCTTTATGTACAAGCCTAAGATCTCCTTTGCAACTACATTCCATTTTGAGAGTGTTTTCTTCTTCACATGGATCATAACATATTCTACAAACAGCTTCCTCTTCAGGAATTTCTTCATCGCCATTCTCTAAGGTAACAGAACCATTTTGATCTGTTACATGGAATAATTAAAGTAAGATTCAATATACAATCTCGTTCGTGTTATTTTTTCAAATTTTTCTCGAATATTTTAAAAGTTTCAGCTCCATCGACCCCTAGATTACCTTAATTTCCTCGTTAATTTTATGAACATATTCACCTATAAAATTGAAAACTTGCTCATTTTACACGACTTAGACTGTAGGTCCGTACCATCTTAGTTGCCCCGAAACGGGTGGTCGTGATTAGAAAATGAACCGATTTCAAATATGATTCACAACCTCGAAGGCTAAATTAATAAAGATACTATTTTTGTTTCAAAAATACCCCATAAATTTTCAAAAGTTTCAATAATACTCTTAAAACTTTCAAAAAAATCTAAAAAATACCCTTCAGTATTTGTTTCAAAAATACCTTCAAATTTTTTTAAAAACTTTCATGAATACCTTTCTAACTTTTATTAAACAATTCAATTTTTTTGTATCATGAGTACCATGTTTAAAAAAATACCCATAAAATTTAAAAAGTAGCATTAATACCTTAACTTTATAAAAGAAATTAAAATTTTTTTACTATCAATATATGGACAAAAACAGTTTATCGACACTTCATAGATTATTTACAAACTTTTTAATGTTACTCTAAAAAGTTCTTGAATATTTTTTGAACGATAAGATATTTTTAAATTAAAAAAAAATAATTAAATGTATGTTTGAAGTTTTATTAAAAGTTTAAAGATATTTGGGAAGTTTTTTAAATTTTTTTTAAGGGTTTTAATGAAGCTTTGGAGAATGTATTTTTTTAAAACATTTTTTTAAAAGGATATTTTTTAAACTATTTTGAAAGTTAAGGGTATTTTTGAAACAAAGTATTAACGGTTTTCATCGAAAACTAACGGTAAGAATATTTTTTTTAACTTTTTGAAAGTTTAAGGGTATTTTTTTAGACGGTTTTGAAAGTTTAAGGGTACTATTAAAACTTTTAAAGGTATTTTTGAGATAAAGTGCAAAATTTAAGGGTATTTTATTAAAACAAATACATGCAAGATTCATAATTATTAAAGACTCTAAGGACCTAATATATATTATACATAAAATTGCAACCTGTAATAAAACCATGCCTCAGCTTCTATGGGATGTGAAGGGTGGGCATAGAATAAAGCAATATTTAAACTAGTAATGAAGTTGTAGGGTATAAGGACTTGTACCAGAACTGCTACTGGCCTCTGAATTTGCCTTAGGGGAAGCAAAAGATGTAGATCGTATTATAACGATATGTCTACCGGGCATGGATAGAGACCTCGAAACTGCACGTGCTGCTACTTTCTGCAAGAGTTAAAAACGAAAGATCAAATTATGGATCTGAATCAAGCAACATCGTCGTAAACATTTCTATTGAGTACTAAAAGTGTAATAGCCTAAGTCCACTGTTAGCAGATATTGTCCGCTTTGGCCCGTTATGTATCGCCATCAACCTCACGGTTTTAAAACGTGTCTGCTAAGGAGAGGTTTCTATACCTTTATAAGGAATGTTTCGTTCCCCTCTCCAACTGATGTGGGATCTCACACTCCACCCTCTTGGGGGCCTAGCATCCCTGTTGGCACGCTGCTTGGTGTCTGACTTTGATACCATTTGTAGCAGCTCAAGCCCACCGCTAGCAAATATTGTCCGTTTTGGCTCGTTATGTATCACCGTTAGCCTCACAGTTTTAAAACGTGTATGTTCGGGAGAGGTTTCTACACCTTTGTAAGAAATGTTTAATTCCCCTCTTCAACTGATATACGATCTCAAAATCCACCCATTTTGGGGACCCAATGTCCTCACTGGCACACCGCCGGTGTCTAACTCTGATATCATTTGTAACCGTTCAAGCCCACCACTAGTAAATATTGTCCATTTTGGCTCGTCACGTATCGCCGTCAGCCTCACGATTCTAAAATGCGTCTGTTAGGGAGAGGTTTCCACACTCTTATAAGGAATGTTTCGTTCTCCTCTCCAACCAACGTGAGATCTCACAAAAAGTCTAGCCAGTTTTGAATGATGAAACTTAAAAAACATGGAAGTTTGTAACACGAGATAACTCACACGTGGAACTGGCTTTTCATTAGTTGTGGCGGGGCGGGGTATCGACGGGGACAAGTTTGAAGCTGGAGTAACTGGGAGGGACGAGGACTTTGTCCAAGAAAAGGCTGATGATGCGATAGCCATTACCGGACTCTCAGCAGTTGTACTCGGGTCCGAACATAGGAGCGAACTCGTCTCACCTTCAGCAGCAATGCCTTTTCTCTTAAAGCTTAAAGCTCTTAAAAAGCTTACAGGAGATAAAACACCATTGTTGGAACCTAGAGATTGCAGTAAACCTTTTATGCCACCCATCGGTCTCGAAGGTACTTGAAGTGAGATATCGGGGCGTCTACCGCTATGCCGAGTATCTGATATCTGTTCATTAACTGGTTTTACATTCTCAACATCTTCCTGCTTATAACAAACACATACAAATTCAAGTTAGATTCATCGACTATCTAAGATTAAAGCATTGAATTGGCTTAAAGGGCATGCTACCACGTCACGAAATATAAATTCGAAGTACTTTTACAGTTTCCCTCACATCTAGCATATCACTCAACTAATCTCTCCTCCGAGAGACCTACGTGAGTCATCCCGTAGCAATGGCATCCCACTTTGCCACGCCCCGGGGACGAGAATCAGTCCACGAGGCCGTGATTTTATCTCAAACATTCATCCATTCACCTATTTCAGTTTATTTCAGTTATATAGATATGATTATCAAATAGATTTGACACGTTTCTTGTAACAGCCTCAGTCTACGGCTAGCAGATATTGTCTGCTTTGGTCCGTTACGTATCGCCATCAACCTCACAGCTTTAAAACCCGTCTACTAGGGAAAGGTTTCCACACTGTTATAAGGAATGTTTCGTTCCCCTTCCCAACCGACGTGGGATCTCACAAATGATGTCAGAGTCAAACACTGAGCTGTGTGCCAACAAGAACGCTGGTCCCCAAGGGGGTAGATTGTGAGATCCCACATCGGTTGGAGGGGAAATGAAACATTCCTTATAAGGTGTGGAAACCTCTCCCTAGTAGACGCGTTTTAAAAATCGTGAGGCTGACGGCGACATGTAACGAGCCAAATCGGACAATATCTACTACGGGTGGGCTTCAGCCGTTACATTCCTGCAAACGATTAAGATTTTCTAGATCTAATTTATGATACATAAGCATTGTCTTTAAAATAACAACAGGCTAGAGCAAGAATTTGATACACTGTTCAAGATCTACAAAGTACCAACAGTATCAACATGAAGAAAACTCCCCCAAAAAAGAGACAACTATAGCCCCATGCTTAGGGATACCACAATAATTCATCACAAATTAAGCTGAAAAGAAGAAACTCAGTACTCGCATGAATCAAAATCAACTATCAGTCAGCACTCGCATGAATCAAAATCAACTATCAGTAATTTCTTGTAATAATTGTAAATAACAATCTGGAAGAACTCGGAAGAACACGACATTGTTAATCGCAGAGCTCTAAAACAGCAGAGAAATTAATCTTAAAATCAACTAAAAAAAAACGATCAAAATACAATAGCTGAAGACGAAGATGAAGAAATCAAGATTTGGAAAATTAAAATAAATAAATAAATAATCTAACCTCTTGAGTAATCTCAGAAATCCCATCCATAAGTGGCTGAACCGACGCCATTTCTGTTAAGCTCACAAGAGCTTCAGCAAAAGAAGAACCCGAAAATTTACAGAGAATTCCGAGCGGAAAGAGAGGGAGCGTAAATAGAGAGGGAAAATTTATGGATTTTTTTTATTTATTTAATTATTATGTTTTTTTTGAGTAATAATATTATATTTGAAGACCGAGAGAAAGACCAACAAAATTCTGTTCGTAGACGGTTGTCTGGGACTCTGACGTGACAGGTGCTTGTTGGAACCTGACTAAGAAAGTGGGCCCAATGGCCCATTTAGTAAATTGAAGCGATTGTGGGCCCATTTCGCCACAAGAGGCCCAATTACGCATTTCTATGCGTGGGCTCCACGCGCTCACATGGTCCTTTTTAAACCGACTTCAATTGACTCGCGTTGACTTGTAAATAAATGGGGAATGTTTTTTTAATATTATTTTGTTTGAAAAATTATTTTAGGAACTCCAAATTTGAGTTAGTTGAGATGTTCTTTTTTTTTTATTATTATCTAAAAAAATTATATATTTATTTATATTAATAACTAAAATATTATATAATTTAAATTTCAAACATACGCAAGTCACACTATATCACTAATATCTGTTACAAACGTTAAATATTCATAGTTTGGATTGTAACTTTGTTTTCGAGTTGGTTGGGTTGACCAAACTAAAAGAAAGTCAATCCATGAACCAACTGGACATTTTCGATTTTTCAAAAAAAATCTAACCCATCTCAATAATTTTAGCTCGATAATCTAAATTGATTGAATTTTCGGGTCATCAAATTTAAATATTAGTACAATTAAAAAAAACTAAAATTAATAACTAAAGACAATTATTTTTTTTTTAATCAAAGTTTTTAATTATATATAAATTAAATTTTATATTTAGGAATTTGGACACAAAATTAAAAATTTAGGATGAGGGAGAATTAAAAAAAAAATTATTAGATACTTTTTAAATTTTTTGAAATTAATAGACATAAATTTTAAAAATTTATTAGAACACTTTTGAAAATATTTCACAAATATCCGACTTTTAAGAATATTTTAAAGTATTTTTGAATTTTTTAAAAATTATTTTCTTCATCCATATGGGCCAGATTGTTTGGGCCTTAAAATCTCCAATCCGTAGTTGTTGGGCCTATTTGGAAACGCCGTCCCTAATAAAATCGATGGTTGTCGGCTGAGAACTTGAGAACGGAAAATAACAAATTTTCTCTCTGAAGCCGCTGGACGTCGCCGCTGTTAGCTCCGTAGCTTGAGCTCTGTAAGTATCTCTGAAGCGTCGAGGCATAAACCACTCTGTTTTCTTTTGGAAATTACAATGGATTCCGTTTTATAATCATGTTAATGCGTTTTGTTTTTGGATTCTCAGTTTAAATGAAGTTTCTAGGTTGGTATGTGAAGATTGGGACAGTTTCGGCTTTGATTGGAGCTTCCATGGAAATGTTCATGATTAAAACGGGCTTCTGTGTGAGAACTCTCCTTCTTCTTCCTTATTCCTTAATTCACCATTTGAAATATTTTTCTTCACTGTATTTAGTTGATATGCTTGTTGTAATGGTTTTTTCGTCTTCATTTAGGTCTGTCTTTCGATAAATCTTATAGAATTGATTCGCTACGAGGATCTGAGGTGTTTGGTTAATAGTTCTTTACAATTTTTTTATGCTTTATGTCTAAGTAGATTGAAGAAATCTTGCTTTTCAATGAATGTCCACTAACGTTAGATTTTTCGTGTTCGAGACCACGAAGTAAGTAAGTGGTATTGAGTGGAAATTGTAACGAGCCACATGCTTCATGGGAATTCCCAACAGTTGTGGCAGCTGCTATTAATCTAACTGATAGTGATAAAACGTATTAGAATCCTGGATGTGCTTTCTTCAAATGTTTCATAGCTCTCCTAATTTAGTCTTTCTTCTTATTGTCTGAGTTGTTTCTACATATTTCTTGATTTGCCTCTTATTCTTCTTGTCCAAGTTCCTTATTAAAACCATCTTCTCTCATTCAAAGAAGGGAAGGTGTCGACAACTTGGGCACACAACTCAATTGGTTAACACATTGAATTATCGACCAAAATGTCAAAGGTTTGAATTCCTGCCCACATTGGTGTGTCATATCCATGAAAAATGCAGAAATTCCGAGCCAGCTCTTCATGACTTACCCCTTTGCCTATAGTTTATGGTCTTCATGAAAGGAAGCATTTGAATGGGCCATGACCCCAAGCTGCATTCATGACTTTCTTGCACTCATTATGTTGGGCCACCCTTTCAGAGGAGAGAAGAACAACAAGTATACAAGCTAGCAGTCTCCCACTATCTTAAACAACTGGAAAACTTTCTTGTAGTTTTATTTATGGGAAGGGGTTTAATAAATGTCATGTCATTTTTATCTAAAGAAACGAAAAAGTTAGCAGCCTCCTAGATGAGCAAAACCACTAGAATCATCTGAAATCTTTCCCACTGATAAGAGGAGAGCAGATAAAAGACTTAAACCGCCACAACCCACCAAACAAACAAGCAAAATCAGCAAAGCTAGTTGAGAGTGGGACTCTTCAACCGGACTAGAACACCCATACCAAACCAACCAAGGCACTGGAGAACCTTAAACCTTGAGAGACAAACACTTTTCTTTTTTATTGGATTCTTAAATATAAGAAAGTACTGATTCATTGGTGCATGCACACGTTGAGATTGATTTAATTGTAAACACCGTGAATCAGACTGAGCCTCTTTCTTCGTCCTCTGTTTCATGAGAAAGGAAAAATTTTGTTGCAAGCTGGGGCGTGTGCCATTGTTGGGGGTCTTTGAGGAGAAAGAAACAATAGTATTTTTAGAGGATATGAGAGACCTTTGAATGAGGTTGGGCCCTGTACTAGGCTCGATGGTTCCTTCTAGGCGTTTGGGGCTAAACCTATTGTAATTATTTATTAGGTCTTGTTGGATTGGAGCCCGTTCTTGTAGGTTACCTCCCTTCTTTTGTGGGCTCGTCTTTTTTGTATGCTCTTGTATTCTTTCATTTTTCCTCAATGAATGTTCAGTTATTCATTAAGGAAAAATACTAGTTTTTTTTTTTTTAACAAGTAAGAAAGTACTACTTATGAGTAATAAGGAAGTACTGATTCAATCGCGCTCTTTTGAAGTCAGTTTCTTGTTTGATGGCCTGTTGATTGGTATATGATGTTGTCTCTATTTTGCCTTTGCATCATCAGATGATAAAGTAACAGTTTTGGAATCGGAGAAGATAGCTTGGGAAAACTCGCCTGAGGCTCAAGCAATTAGAGAAGCCCTTAATCCTTGGAGGAATCACGATGCTGCTGAAGAGGCCAGGAAAGACACCTAATGCTTCAACTGTTGACCGGAGTAGCTGCTTTGCAAGGTTTGTTCATCATTCCATCCTTATAATCAGCCTAACTGAGGTTCGAATCATTTTTTGGTTTTTTTTTTCCCACCCAAAATGGATGTCTGACATACTGTTTAAAAATTTAAAAACTGAGGTTGAGATCGGCATTTTGAAAATTCAACTGCTTGACAAAAGCTATAGAAATCAAACGGAATGCACTGAAACCAACAAAACCTTATTGAAAGTATACTGATTAGATTTCTGCTTTATACCTTATAAAACCAAACATTGCTGAAACAACGTTAGAAATCACAACTCTCCACAATAGTATGATATTGTCCACTTTGAGCATATGCTCTCATGGCTTTGTTTTTGGTTTCCCCAAAAGGCCTCATACCAATGGAGATGTATTCCTTACTTATAAACCTATGATCAACCCCTTAATGAGCCGATATGGGACTCCTCTCCCAACAATCCCCAACAATCCTCCTCTCGAATAAAGTACACCATAAAGCCTCCATTGAAGCCTATTGGAGCCTTCAAACAACCTCCCTTAATCTAGGCTCGACTTCTTCTCTGGAGCCCTCGAACAAAGTACACCATTTGTTTGAAACTTGAGTCACTTTTGACTACACCTTCGAGACTCACAATTTCTTTGTTACGATATTTAAGGATTCTATTGACATGGCGGTTCAATTAGTTTTTTTAGGTTTTTTTTTTCTTTCTATTCTAAGGGCCCCTATGCCTTGACTCGATATTCGAGTGAGCTTGTTTGATTGCCTGGTTTCTTATACAGAAAAACCACGAACTTTTTAAAACAAACAAACAATGCCAATGTTGTAGCAGGAAAATCAAAATGTACGAATCAAGATTCAAAGTGGGATCAACAATGTTGGAGTTTGATTTGGAACTTTCCCCCCCTTTTTTATAGGAAACTTAGAAATATATATCACTTCAAGGAAGAAGATGAGAGAACAACTTAGGATCCAGGAGTAAATGTGTGAAAAGTTAGTGCAAACTTAAATTAATTTTCATTAGTCATTTTTTACTTATTAGAAATGAATGTTAGCTGCACTTATGGCTTGTAATTAGGAAAGATGTTAGTTGCACTTATGGTCCATAGGTCGGTCTAGTGATCATTGGAGGAAGTAATGGAAGCACGATGATTATAAAAAAATGAGATCAAATCCCATAAACCTACCTAAGATATCACAAACAGGTGAGTTTTTTGATTACCAAATTTTGCTAGGTCAGGTAGTCAATATACATAGTCTAGTTCAAACGCGCACAAATTTTTTATAATCTCTTATAAAATGCTAAGTAACTGTTGCATTTGAAACAACTCTGACCCATCAAAACTTCTTAATGGAACCAACTTTGTGAAGGAAACAACTGTTAAATTCGCGTCCCATGAGATTAGTCAAGATGCACGTAACTAGGTTTAAGAAAGACATTTGAAAACAAAAACTACTCATTAAAGCTCTGGTTGAACAAAATTTCTTCCTAACTCTCAATTTGGCCTTCCAAACCACGTTGATTTCTTTCTAAGTCTAACCATAAGCCCCAAACGAAGACTCTGACCTTGTTGATCCATAAGACTTTAACCTGCATCCACATAGAAGACTATCCCATGAACAACCAAATCACTGTAACACTGCCGCCAAAATTTTTCTAATGAATGAACAATGAAAGAACAAATTGTGGCTTTAGGATATTCGAACTTCAAACGAATATACCTACAATGATCCTACCATTGTTTTTAAGACATGAACCGACACTCTGTTCATTTACATCGGTATACAAGAACTCTCTTCTTACAAAAATCCTCATTGCCACAGTATTTAGCGGTTTCTTCTTGTCGGTTTTGCAGGTTGAGAACGAAATTACAGGGGAGCAGGAGATACGAGCTCAGGCTTTTAAGTTTCACCTAATAAGATGGGGTATTTTAGAAAGCTGCTTCTTTATGACATTGGAGGTCTTCTTATGATTGATTCCATATTAAAGTCGAATGACATCACCAAACCAAAGGTCTGATAATTCAATTCAATTAACAATCTCTTATGGTAGAAATGACAGATTTTCATATAGTCTGATACCCATATTAGAGTTGAATCATAATCCCATATTCAGGACTGTCATTCTAATTCAACTTAACTCATCATGCCTTCTGGAATATAGTCCTTAGGTTGTTATACGTCGTGACTCGAAACCTACCAGATGATTTGACTATGCTATGCAGTACACACCATTGTTGAAAATATTTCTTAGGTGAAAGAAAAAGAATGTCTAACAATCAGCCTGAATCTTATTTTGGTCAAACTTTCACACTATCCAAATTTACTTTTTACTTACTACTAATATTGTCTTCATTCTTTAATTTATCATGAAACCTCATTTTGGTCTTTGTAGTGCGTTTTGTAGAAAATCTTACATGATACTAAGTGGACTAGAGTCTTTGATCAGATAGTAGTTATATGTATATATGCTTATGCCATGTAAACACGTAACAGTAGGAATAAGAATAGATTATTGTGAACGAGAATCTGCTCGGAATGACTTTTTAAAGTCTTTTCTATTATAAAATAGTTGTAACGGTCGGTGAATATGTGTAATAGCTCAAGCCTACCGCTAGCAGATATTGATCTTTTTGGCTTTCCCTTTCGGGCTTTCATTCAAGGTTTTGAAACACGTCTGTTAGGTAGAGGTTTCCACATCCTTATAAGGAATGCTTCGTTTTCTTCACTAACCGATATTGTATCTTACAATCCCTACCCCACTTGGGGGTCCAGTGTCCTCGCTGACACACCACAGCGGTGTCTGACTCTAATATCATTTGTAAGAGCTCAAGCCTACTGTTAGTAGATATTGTTCTCCTTAAGCTTTTCCTTTTAGGCTTCCACTCAAAGTTTTAAAACATGTATGTTAGGGAGAGATTTTTACACCGTCGTACCGAATATTTCGTTTTCCTCTCCAATCGATGTGGGATCTGATAAGAAATCCGTTACCGAAGTTAGAATCTTCCACTAGTTTAGGAAAGAATGACCTAGAAGAAGGTCCCATTTATTCTCATACATGGTACAATTAGACAAAGACAGCCGTTGGCCACCCATGTATCTCCACTTATGGCTAAGTGGGGTTTGAATCGATTCGATTTGCCAAGAAAGAATCCGAAAGATCAATGAAGCTCTTAGTGTGAAATCTTGGCACCCAAATTCATCCGTCATTCTAGAAGTTGGTTGGAGTTTGGTCTTCTCTCATTTACTGTCAACTAACAAAATGGTTGAAGAGGATCATCTATATTCAACCAAAGATTCTCCTACTTTAGATCATTTCCTTGTTTGATTAGGTTCGAGTCAAACTGTTGTCTTTAGCAGTGATATTGCTTTTAAGTGGGTGCAATTGGTTCGATTGTAGATGTTCTTGCAGGTAAGCCTATGGTTGAGCGGTTGGTCAAGGCATTGCAGGTACTTAAGGTCGGTTTGCATCATGAATTTTGCCATTAATAGCCTGATTTGTTTCACATTTGTTTCACATTTGTTTCGAGAAAGAGAAAGATAGGAAAGATGCCAAGTCCCCCTCCCTCCCCCCGGACACCTTAGACTCCTTCGCCTCCTGAGATGTCGGGAAGAAAAAGTTTGAGGTTAGGTTGGACGCATACATCTTGGTATTTCACATTTAAAATTTAGGCTAATATTATCTTGAAAACTTAAAATCGATCCCATCTAGGTTTTCTAATACCCTTTATGCATGTGGGTTTGGATTCTATCCTAATTAATTAATAAACTAATATCAAGTAATAAGTATTTTTTAAGTAATTATTAAATACCATTATATTATGTAGTTATTAAATTTTAATTAATAGGTTTTTATACTTTAAAATAAATTTTGAGTTAGTTCCCACGTTTGAGTCGTGGTTCATCCAAATTTTGACTTTTTCGAGATTTAGATAGTTAAACCTAAAGTTTGACATTTCTTGAGCTCATCTCAAAGTTTAAGTTTATTGATTTATCCGTTCGTAAATTCAATTTTAGTATATTAAAATTAATTAAAAATTAACAACGAGTACCTATAAAATTGAAATAAAATTAAAATTTAAAGAAGATTTTTAGTATTTTAAAAATTCAGAACCTATCAATAATGGGAGTTGAAAACCTATGGAGTATGAAAGGATGGAAAAGTCATGGAATCCCACTGAGTTTCTTCAACTAGAAAGGGACCAGCTATTTTTTTTTTATATATATAAATATTTATCAAAATTGTGTGGAAAAATACAATATATATATATATATATATATTTAATTGTAAATTATAATAAAAACATCTATAAAATATTTTTTTAATTAATTGTAAAAATCATTTAAAACATATTCTTTGAAAGAAATCGAACGTCATCGTCGGCAGACCTAAGATGTTTAGGTGTTTGAAATTGTAATCATTTAACCAAAAGGAAAAATTAAAAAAATTAAAAAATAAATAAAAATTAAAATAAAAGGAAGACTTTGCGTTTATATTAATCGACCAATCTCTTTCCTTTTGAGATTCATCTCATATATTTTCTCTTTGATTTGATGTTCAACAAACAACTTATGAGGCTTATCATTTATGAACTTAATTTTGCATTAAGTTTTATGAAAATTTAGGAAAAGTCGAGTCCGATCGATCAAAAGTCAACATCAACCATCTTGGTAGAAGTTTTTTATTTAAGGAAATGACGGTAGATTTTTACCTTTTTCCGGTAAATTCCAACATGTGGGGTGTATTTTTGTCGATGGTATTGTTCATATGGGTGAAATGACTAAATCAGCTTATCTTTCTCATCTGTTAGTAGGCCTTTTACGTATCTTCGTCAGCCTTACAGTTTCAAATGTGTTTGCTAGAGAGAGGTTTCCACACCTTTGTAAGAAATACTTTGTTCCCCCCTCCAACCGATGTGGGATCTCACAATCTACTCTCTTGGGACCAGCGTCCTCACTAACGCACCGCTTAGTGTCGGTCTCTGGTACCATTTGTAACAGCCCAACTCCACCACTAGCAAATATTGTCCGCTTTAGCCCATTGCGTAGCACCGTCAACCCCACAGTTTTAGAGCACATCTGTTAGAGAGATGTTTTCACACCTTTATAAGAAATGCTTCGTTTCCCTCTCCGACCAATGTGGGATCTCACACTATAGGTCAAGCATACAACCAAAGTCTTACAATAGCGGCACGAAAGAGAAAGATCACGAGTATATAAGTGAGAGATAATATCTCCGTGAATATGATGTATTTTTGGTGAAATAAAATAAAAAACAAAGCCAAAAAAATATTTATATTTAAAATATAGAGATACACGGAGGTTGGGAGTCTGTAGTCCGTGATAAATAGTATCAAAGCTATACATCTGACTTAGCCATGTCGGTAGAATCTTTAGGTATTGAACAAAAAAGTTATGAGCCTTAGAAATTATAGTCATGTGGAGATCGATTCGAGCTTTCTATTGAACTAGCATGTACTCGAACAAGTGGAACAAAAAGGAGCTACGTAAAAATCGGGTTTTTATTAATAAAAATAGAAATTATAAATATATGTTTAATATTTTTAATAATTTTAAACCTAAAAAAAGTATCTCTCTCTAGCACTAAAGAAACAAAAGAAGTGGATAGGTGACATGAAACCCACCAACAAATTCAAATGTGAAGCAAGATCCCAACCTACCACCCTTTTCAAAAACCCACAATTCTCCATGACCAAAAATAAAATAATAATAATAAATAAATAAAAATTTAAAAAATGCTAAAAAAAATTATTACCACGTAGAAGAAGGGTGTTTTGTTCTCCTCTCCAACCAATGTGGGAGGTCACAATCCATCCCCCTTCGAGACCTAGCGGGATGCTGACAGTCGTTCCTTTCTCCAATTGATGTGGGACCCTCGCCAAATCCACCCACCTCCTTCGGGGGGCAGCGAGAAGGTTGGCACATCGTCCGACGTCTGGCTCTGATACCATTTGTAACGGTTCAGACCCATGCGTAGAAGAAGGGTGTTTTGTTCTCCTCCCTAACCAATGTGGGAGGTCACAATCCATCTCCCTTCGGGGCCTAGCAGGACGCTGACACTCGCTCATTTCTCCAATTGATATGGGACTCCCGCCAAATCCACCCACCCCCTTCAGGGAAGGGCGAGAAGACTGACACATCGTCCGGCCAAATCCACCCACCTCCCTTCAGGGAAGGGCGAGAAGACTGGCACATCGTCCGCCCAAATCCACCCACCCCCTTCGGGGAACAGTAAGAAGGTTAGCACATCGTCCAGTGTCTAGCTCTGATACCATTTGTAACGGTCCAAATCCGCCGCTAGTAAATATTATCCTCTTTGGGCTATCCCTCTCAGGCTTACCCTTAAGGCTTTAAAACGCGTTTGCTAGGGAAAAGTTTCCACACTCTTACAAAGGGTGTTTTATTCTCCTCCCCAACTAATGTAGAACATCACAATCCACTGTCACCCCGTTATTTTTTAAACAAATAATTAATTATTTTCATTTAAAATTAATGGTAAAAATATTTCTTTTTAATTTTTTTAAAATTTAAGTGTATTTTGGAAACTTTTAAAAGTTTTAGCAATAATTTTAAAAATATTTTTAATAAAAAAAAAAATATAGTGAATGCCTTGTCACCATCTTTATTTAATCCCTTCCATTTCAGCAACAACCCAATATAAAAACATGCACAAAATTGAACTTTCTCCACATATCTCAACTCAACCAACCCACCTCCAAATATTATTTATTTATTTATTTATTTTCATTATTTAATTCCATATAAATACTCCCAAATTTATCTTATTTATTTATAATAATAATAAGAGAAATCATATATGGACCAAATGAACAATGCTTCTTCTTTATTCCTCTGGGAAGACACAGCAGATTCTGAGGTGGATAGATCATTGTCTCATCCTCATCAACTCGAATCTGCTGTGGACGATCCGGAGGACGCTCGATCCTGCAGCTGCGATGATTATGCTACTGATCGGAGCGCCGTTGATCTCCAAGATGATGGGGATGGTGATGAAGATCGAGCTGTTGGTTCGACCGGTGACGACGCTCGATCAAGCCATCTCGATGAAACACGACCAAGCGGGGCAACGTTGGAGTATAGTTCTGAGGAGGACGAGGAAGAAGAAGAAGAGTCGAATAATAATGTGGGTGCGATCCGAGATATGAACGAAATGGAAGATAAGCTCTTTTGGGATACGTGCATGGAGGGAGGGTATCCGTGAATAGCTTGGTTCGTTCTTAAAAGGTTTAAATCCCGTTTTATGAACGTTTAGGAGTATTCTATTTTGATTTTTGAACTTTTAAGATCCCCTTTAAACGTTTCGTTTTGTATTTATGATCTAAAATTTGAGTTTGTTTTCTCGTTTTTATTAAATATTTGAATTTTTAGCCCAATTTTAAAAATAGTGTAAAACTTTTTTTATTTTTATTTGTATTTTGAAAATATTGGTAAGAATTAGAAAATTATAGGTGGAAGTTGTATTTTTAAAATTAAATCAATTTTAAAAATAAATTTTTTATTTTATTTTATTTTTTTAGTTTATGAATATTGATAAAGTAACTATTTTAATTTATTATAATTGTTCCAGCGAACGTTAAAACTATATATGTAAATAGGTCGATGTAAATTTGTGTGACGAAAAATAATAGCAAAGTTTAAATAATAATTTCTTTTTCTTTTTTCTTTTTTCTTTTTTTTTTTTGTCTATGAATAAATAATATGTTTTAATCTTAATTTTTATGTGTTTTCCATTTGTTAATTTAACTTTTTTTTATTTGCATTTTAGTCCTTGTAATAATTAAATATTAAATAGAATTTGAATTGGCCCCACTTTATTTTGATTGGACAATTTTCTATAATAGACCATGAATTAGAAACATTTTAAATGAGAGTATTATCTTCTTTTTTTTTTAATCAAATAAAGCCAAAGAGTACTATTTTAACTCAATTATGTCAATTAATAAGATAATAAAAACTTAATTGATAAATTAAAATGATATTAATATTGTAATAACCCAAAATGATTATAAAATATATTTTGTGTGTATGTGTTGTGTGTTTAATAATAATGATAATAATAATAATAATAATAATAAATAAATAGTTAAATTAAATTAAAAAAAAAAAAAAAAAAAAAAAAAAAAAAAAAAAAAAAAAAAAAAAAAAAAAAAAA
>NW_019268539.1:2270466-2271013 GCF_002738365.1 Cucurbita moschata
GTTACAAGTTGGTATCAGAGCCTAGGTTATAGGTTCTGTAGACAGTCTAGAATAGACAGTATGGATTTCCTTTAGTCCAGCTCAGCGGTATCTCGCCTCGGTTAGGTAAGTGATGTATGATTAAGTTGTATGAAAAAAAAAAGTATGAAAATTTTAAAGGAATTGATGATGATCACTTAATTATGTATGTGACAGATATGGACGTAGTTAAGAATTTAGACCCTGGTACATCCAATGTGGACTTGGGAAATGAGGGGCAGCCTGTAGAGGAAATTGCTCCAGCAGAGGCGGTTCCGGAGCCTGCTGCTCAGTCGGCATCTAGAGATCAGCCGACTGTTGTGATTACTTTGGAAGCATTACAATCATTGATTGAGAGTCGAGTAGATCAGGCAATGCAGAGCCGGGTGGATCAAGCGGTTCAGGCAGCCCTTGTTGGTCTTGGAAGCCAGGCGGCTCCAACAGTACCTGTATCGGGCCAGACGACATTGGTGTCTGAAGCACCAGGAGTAGGTGTTCAGACAGTAATACCTCCAACACGGTTGACAGA
>NW_019268539.1:2271028-2272223 GCF_002738365.1 Cucurbita moschata
CGGAAACGAAGCAGCTGCGTCAAGCAGCTGCTGTAAAGGAGGAAGAGGGACGGTGGACGCGTAGCTGGAGGTGTGAGAGGGATGAGTGGGTGATTAGGGGAGGTGGTAGCGTATTAGAGCCTGATTAGGCTTTAAAAAGAGAAGAAAAAACGAAGAATGGAGTTGGAAAGAAACCCAGTAAACAGAGGAGGAAATTTTGGAGAATCCGAGTTTTTGGTTGCTTAAAATTGGACATCAATCGAGGGTAAAGGAAGAGGGGTTGTTGCTGAGGAATCTTTTGAGGAAAGGATACGGCCCCGAGCTGAAGCGGACGGTAATTCGAAGGTAACGAAAAAAACCCACATCACCGAACCTTTAAATCTCGATATCTTGAGTTATACTGCATAATAAGTTATGAGATAAGGCTGGTTAGAACCGTAGTTAGAAGATCTATAAAGTTGTAGAAGAAATCAGAACGAAATTCGAGCTGTAGAAATGGAATTTTTGCTTCGGGACACAACTGGTATTAAAAGAAAAGATTGGGAAAAATTTCAGGGAGGAGAGGTTGAAGACGAGCGCGTGAAGGACACGCGAGGCGCGTGGGAAGGCTGCGAGTGGAGGTGCGACTGTGCGCGGATCGGCGCGTGAGAAAGCAAAACCTCCGACCTTGTATTGGCGCGTGAGGGCGCGTGAGAAGGTCTAATAGGAAGGAATTGTGTTGAAGTACTATTAAACGTACATTCAAGGAGGAAAAAGGGGTTCGAAACCAAGTAAGTAGCGTATCGACCTTTGAACTCGTTCTTAACTTGTTTTACAACATGTGAGTATGTTGTTTACCTGATTAAGAGCTTAATAAGTTATGATGAACTTTGATGATATTTAGTGTTATCGTATATTGTGACTGCTTGCCTGTGTTGTAAGCGTGATATAAATGATTTTCAGAATGTTCTACGTGTTGATCATAATATATGTATGGAAGCATGCAGTAACTGTGAGTCTGTTATGCATGTTAATGGAAAGGTTATAATTCTAGATATGCTTATTGGTGGTTGAGCTATGGCTTATTTACTGAGTATGATAGTCTACTAATTCCCGCGGAGTTCCTGGCCAACGCGCTGTGTGCTAAGTCAGGGAGCATGAGTACTCCTGACCGTTGGTATATGAGATAAACAGGCCGCCAGAGCAATTAGTAGACGGGCCGTATTTGACCGAGAGC
>NW_019268539.1:2272233-2272751 GCF_002738365.1 Cucurbita moschata
AGATTTGTTCCTCTTATGGTTGCTACTGAGGAAGAGAAGACGGATCTCTTTATTCAGGGTTTGAGGCAAGAAATACAGGGATCCGTGTCTGCCCATGCTTCTCAAGATTTTGTTACGGCTTATAATGCTGCGGTCAAGTTAGATGCTAGCACCCCGAGGAATAATCAGGGTTCAAGCAGTCAGGTACGGCCAAGTGGTAAACGAAAATTTCTTCAAATATCCACGGGTTCGCAACAGCAGACGGTACCACAACGAGTTGATCGCCGGCTTTATTCCGGTGAAGGGAGGGCAGGTTGTAGTAAATGTGGGTTAACTCATGCGGGTTCTTGTAATGCTACAGACAAGATATGTTATAACTGTGGCAAGACTGGTCATCTCGCCAGAGTGTGTCGTAGTGCAAAGAACCCTAATATGATGCGCCCCGAGCGATCTGTTCCAGGTGGAGGTGGGGGTCAGTTGAGTGCCGGGGGACATCCTCAGGCTCGAGGTAAAGCCTTTGCCACGACAAGCAAGGCAGC